>NW_026652282.1:7838861-7864169 GCF_009828535.3 Hylobates moloch | reverse complement strand
TTGGAACCAACCCAAATGTCCAACAACGATAGACTGGATTAAGAAAATGTGGCACATATACACCATGGAATACTATGCAGCCATAAAAAATGATGAGTTCGTGTCCTTTGTAGGGACATGGATGAAACTGGAAAACATCATTCTCAGTAAACTATCGCAAGGACAAAAAACCAAACACCGTATGTTCTCACTCATAGGTGGGAATTGAACAGTGAGAACTCATGGACACAGGAAGGGGAACATCACACTCTGGGGACTGTTGTGGGGTGGGGGGAGGGGGGAGGGACAGCATTAGGCGATATATCTAATGCTAAATGACGAGTTAATGGGTGCAGCAAAACAACATGGCACATGGATACATATGTAACAAACCTGCACATTGTGCACATGTACCCTAAAACCTAAAGTATAATAATAAAAAAAAAAGAATCATGAATATCTACACAAAGTCATTGGTATTATCCTAACCAGAAAGCTCTCACTGACTAAGTCATTGATACATGAATTGTTCTGAAAGTTATTACTTCTGTAACTAATATTGAGAATTCCAGAGAAAACTCATCATTGCTCTTGGGATTAGTAAGAACTTCAGAGCAGAATGGAGAAAACTGTCAGCTTCTTCTAAGGGCTGATAATAAACGATTCTTACTAGGGCTTCTTCTTAGGAGAGGGGCAAGAAAGAGAAGACACCACCCTTGTAAGCTGATGAAAAGTCCGGAGTGCAGTGGAGACATGGGAAAACCAGTGTGTTCCCACCCCACTGAGTTGTCGGCCTGAACTGGGGACCAGCTTAGTGCACGTGGGAAATTTCAAATGAGCACTACTGGGAGCAAGGGTCAGAGGCTGTGATGAGGATTCCAAGTCAGAAGCCAAGCTTTGCTTTGTATTCTCTTCATTCCCTGATGCAAATCGCATTTTCTTAAAGACACTTTGCACGCCAAGTCAAAGAGTCAAGCATTCATCCAGGTCATCAAGCAAGGAACCACCCCTCCCAGTATATCCACATAATTAGATATGATTTCCATTTCCTTTTGTATATATCACAAATACCACTGTCTATGTGCCAGGGTTGGGCTACTCAATACGTACATTATTGGCTTGTTTAAATCTCACTACCATTTCATGAGGAGTAAGCCAAGTTCATTTGCCCAAGTGATGCAGTGACTAAATGAATTATTTCTACAGCATGATGCCTCCTCACACAAAAGAAGAGGCATTTTGATGTGGTATCTCAGATATGGAGTCCATTTGTGGGGAAAGAATAAGAAAACATATTTTAGCCAATCTGAAAATGAGGAATGAAGACCTTTAACAGCAGTAATACTGCTGGACTAATCATAGCACCCCTGATGTTCAGGCCAGCAGATGGCTTCAAGAGCCAGCAAGTGTTCCTGCTATAGCCTGCTCACTTGGCCCTGTCTGCAAAGACAGAACATGTGTACTGTTTGTGTCCCACAAAGGTGGAAGGAAGCAGAAGCAAATTATGCCTGAACCTTTTCCACTCCCTTTAACCTGCTGCCATGGAGCAAAGACTGCTGATTTCTTTCATCTTTGCTTGAGTTATCCTCCAACATCATTCCATGAGCCCTGGACTCTTCCACTGTATTTGTTCACTAATGTACCTGAATTGCCAAAACATGCTGCCTGACATGTATCAAGCACTTGGGAAATATTTGCTGAATTGAATGCATCTTGACCCTCCCGTGCACCCAGACCCCTTAAATTATTAAACCACCTGTCACAACAGAGCCACGCCAAAGGTTCTAAGCTGGGCCTGTCCTTGTTTGAGCTTTTGCACCCATAAACAGCCAAAGTGATTTCTTTTAGTGTGTTTGTTAACTACAAAATGCCATCATGATTTCCAGTGATATTTACTTTTGCTGGGTTTTAAATGCTAAAGCATCCTTCTTGGTCAAGTGCAAAGTGGTGGATTGGTGTGGAACATCCAGTGACAAGTGCAGTAGGGCTGGGTCCTGGGAATAGCTCTTCGAAAAGCCCTTAATGGTTTATTGTGGTGACTTAGTAAATGGAGAAAACTCATACCACTTTTCTCTCTCAGTGGTTTATGGAATAAACTACCTCATAGCAATTATACCCTAGGCAATAATTCAAGGTTTCATTTTTAATTTGATCGGGTAGATTTTAATTGTGACAGTTTTATTCTTTCATATGTGCAGTGTTTACATTTTTTTCTCTGAAGCAGGAGGGGCCAAAGTTCTTTTGATTTTTGGAATAGCATTATGCTTTGAAGGAACTCATTAAAATCTAAGGAGTTGAGTCTCCAGATAAACACAACCATAAATGGTACCCTTAGAAAATATCTAGAATTGTTACATGGTTGACTAAAGCCCAGTAGAGATTTTGATGTGAAACAATGAATTGTAAATGAAGAATCACTTTGGGCTGGGTTTTGTTTCTTCTTTTTAACATGCAGAATTGCTTGATTTTTTAAAAAAATGTAGTATGTCTTTCACCACCCTTCTCCTTAGTTCCCATTTTGCTATATACAAAAATCCCAGAAGCAGAAAATGAAAACGTTGTTTAATTATTGAGCTATCTTTTTCAAAAAGTTTTGAAGTTTTTGTACTGATAAGAAAAATAGCTTAAGAACTTAGAAAAATTCTGATGATAATCAGTTGGGAAAGAAAATTTATTTTCCCACTCTAGAAATGAATAGCAAGAAGACTGTGCTGCAGCATGACATAGGTACCACTGATAAGTAGAGAGAGAAACATCTAGACAGGGGCAACATAACACATGCAGACCATAATCCTGGGTGATTTTAGATTATTATTATTTTTAGCCATTTCAGCAACATTCACTGCACATCCCCTGGGTAGAAATCACCACCCTAGCTTGTATTCTGAAAGAGCATAAAATTGAGCAAGTGAGTGTGTAAGTGAATGATGGGGTGAGGGTCATAGAAGTGCAGGTAAGAGCTTCCAGAGAGGAAAAAGTAGGAAGCAAAGTTGGAGGAGGAAAATGAGACATCATTTAGGAAACATTTGACTGGCAAGGAGAACAATAATCAACTGCAAATGGCTTTTGACATCAGCATTTATTATGTGACACAGTAAATATAGGGGGGGCACAGTTTCAGCAGCTCAGTAGCACTTTGCTCTCTCTGCTCTGCCATCTTCAGCTGCAAAATGGCTACAGTTGATAACAGCATCTCTTCCAGCCATCATTGCATCAATTAATGAAGAGATGATGTTTCTTTTCATGCACCCATTTTCAATAGGGAAGATAACCTTTTCCAGAAGCCCCTACATGCCCCCCTTCAGGTACCAGCATGTGCATACATGATCTTGCCCTAGCTTTGAGGGAGGTTAGCTGACAGAAAACTACAAATTTATGAGCCTGTTTCAGTTCTGGGTAAACAAATCTGATAATCCCTGCCTTCAGGAAACTTACCTTCTAATGACGTGAATGGTGGGAAGATTCAAGGTCTAGCAAAAGGAACTGGAAGGGGGAGGCTACACAGAGTCTGGCTTCAAGACCATTGCAGTTGAAGGGCCAAGAGGTCATAGGCTGTAACTCCAGAAATTCAGAGGGGGATTAGAAGCAGAGACATAGCAAGAGAAAATCCTATAACTGAGTTACCCAAAAGAAGTGTTAAGCAAAAGAGAAGAGAGTGCTTCTTCTCTAAGAGCAAATGGATGACTGTTAATAAAAACTAATAATTGCAGAACAAATATTGTCCATCTCCATGTTATCTGCTTTTATTTTTTCAAGTGTTTAACTTATTTCATCTATTTCTAATAAAACATTTTATTACTAGATCTCTTTGCAATTGGTAATCTATTTGCAATTTTTTTTAGCGCTTTTGATTCCCAAAACACCCCCCACTAAGTAAAATGAATATGCATATGTTTTCAGATGTGGGAACAGAATCCTAAAGAAGGTGATAGAAGTGTCCAAGTTTATATTGATTATAAACAGCAGAGCCAAAACTGGATTTCAGGGGCTGTTGCCTCAGTCAGATTTTTTTTACAGCATCCTAATTCCTGAAAAGGTATGCTTAAGTCAGTGGTCTACCTAGATATTTCTTTCTTACTTATTTCAAGCTGCTGTTTCCTATCAGTTTATTTACTTAACTTTTATTTCTCCATCAAGTACCTAAATTAATAGAGAAACAAATGTTCATCCAATTTAACTGAGCCAGTAGTTTGAAATTTTTATTAAATGTTACAAAATGAAATGTGCAGTTATAGCCAAAGATTAGAAGAATTACAGGAAAACAGTACTGGGTGCTGTTGTATGAACATTTAAAAATCAGTTTCAGGCATCATTTCAAGTTTTTTACCTCATTTTCCCACTGATTCCAATTTTCTGAATCATTCCTTTATTTTTTAAAATGTGGTTTAATCACATACATTTTGAAGCTGCCTTAAATCACTCTGTAACAAAATGGATTATAAATAAACTAATGAATTATATACAACTGTAGTTAGTTTTGCATAATACATAGGAAAATATTATTTGCCTTCCTGTAATACATGGATCTACCATTTTAAACTATATCTTTTTTATGCATTTGTAAATAGTGTCTCCAAGCCAAAATGGTACCATGGGCCTTTTAAAAGGAAACTATAGATAGATTTATAACTGTGACGCTTCCTATTTGCATTTGTTACCAAGTAAGAGTCACGTATGCAACATAAAATAGACCTCAATAATTATGATTGCTTGCCTAGTTGAATGAGGAAAACCTCTGAATTGCAGACTAGCTTAACAAAAATTTATGGAAAGTTATTTTTTAAGTAATACTTCTGAAACCTATTATAATAATGCATCCAAGTTGATAATTTATCTTAGACATACTACATACTCTCAAAGAATTAATACTGTCATGCGTGCACCACTCTGAAGGGCTTGCACTCTAATTGTTTATTCTTTAATTAAATCCAAATGGGAATGGATTAGCGCTTGGAGCGAATTTTTTTTTTTTTTTTTTTTCTGAGACAGAGTCTCACTCTGTCACCCAGGCTGGAGTGCAGTGGCGTGATCTCGGCTCACTGCAAGCTCCGTCTCCCGGATTCACGCCATTCTTCTGCCTCAGCCTCCCGAGTGGCTGGGACTACAGGCGCTCACCACCACGCCCAGCTAATTTTTTTTTTTTTTGTATTTTTAGTAGAAACGGGGTTTCACCATGTTAGCCAGGATGGTCTCGATCTCCTGACCTCGTGATCCACCCACCTCGGCCTCCCAAAGTGCTAGGATTATAGGCGTGAGCCACCGTGCCCAGCCACGAAATTTTTTATTACATGTCAAAGCCTAGCAAATTTTAAATTAAACTAACTGGATGAAAATGCAAGTACTTTTCCTAATTTGTTTATGGAATTTTCTTCTAAAAAAGAGATCAGGACATAAATTTTTGTCCTATATTATTTTTTGCTTTGCTGTTCATTAAAATATATGAGTTCTCTTTCTTCTCATTTTCACCCTTTCGGTGTTACATTTTAAAAAACTGTTATAATAGCACATGGCTGTTGGGTGATGATCTTTGAAAAAAATACAGTAAAAATGATGTCTTTCTGTTTGTTTAATTTATACAGTAAGAGAATAATCTCACCCTTGACCTAAATATCCTGCCCTTTCCCTTCTCCCCATTTTCATTCCCAGGCCACTGCAGCTGGTCACAGGGTTTTAAATACAATCCTTATGTGTCTCTTAAATGTCTATGTTCAACCCAGACCTCTCCTATGAACTCTGAATCCTTATTGCCAACTATCTACAAGATCTCTCCTTCATTTGGATGTCTTGCAGACCTCTAAACATTATCATATCAAAACCAAACTCCAAAACTTGACCCCCAACCTTCTCCTCCTGCAGCTTTTCCAAACCAGTCAACAGCAATTCCATCTTTCTAGTTGCCTAGGCCCTAAGCATTGAGGTCATCTTTTCTTCTCCCTCTCCCTCTCTTCTCTCTCTCTCCATCCAATAAATTAATGCTATCACTTCTATCCTCACTATGTCCACGGTGGAAATATTTCTCATCACCTCACTGTCCTGGTTCAGGACCCATCATCTTATCTGGGTAGATCAGCAGCCCCTCTCTGCTCTCCTTGCTTTATCTCTGGCTCCATGCATTCTACTCTCAACTCAGCAGCCAGAGTGATGCTGCTTCATGTTAGTCATCTGTTCAAAATCTCCAGTGGATCCCCACCCACTGCAAGTAAGGGCAGAAGTCCTTATTATGACCCATAAGACTCCATGACACCTGGTCCTGGCCCCATGACCCCTTCCTATCACCTGTCTCCTTTCCTACTCTCTTCCAGCCTCACAGGCCTCCTCATCACTCTTGACTCAAGACCTTTATCATTGGCTTTTCTTTTCCTTCCTTCTACCTGGAATGATTTTCTCCAACTCCTTCATCAATTTGAGTTTTCTGCTAAAATGTCAGCTTCTCTGGGACTGACAATCCTATTTAAAACTGCATCTTCCCAAGAATTTCTCATTGCCCTTCTTTGCCTTGTGTTTCTCTATGTTTTTCTTGTATGTTTGTTTAATACCCGTCTTTCCATATTTGTTATCAGCTTCATGAAGACAAAGATTATTGTCTGTTTGGTTTGTAACTGATTTCCCAGCATCCAGTACCTGGCACTCAGGAAGCATTCACTCAACATTTATGCAATGAATGAAAGGAAGGGAGGGAAGAGAAGACCTGAGGGAGAAGCACAATGGTGCTGAAGTAGAGCTTGTGTGGAATGACTGCTAGGGGAGAAGATGGGAAAGACAGATTGAGGAGAGCATGCAAGTGGATGGCTTCAGCCATGGGAATAAAAAGAGTTTCCAGTAAATGAGTGTCTTGACCATGGCATTCTGACAACCACATAGAGAAGAAATGTGATGCACATGTTAAGGAAATAGCACACAAATTTGAAAGCTGTTGTATCAAAGGTTCATCAAGTACGTATTTTTCTTTGCAATGAAAAACTCAAACTAGCTGAAGTAATTTGAAGGCTCACATAGCTGAACAATCCACAAGCAAATATGGCTTCAGACATAGCTTGTCCCGGGACTCAGATGATATCAAGACATCCCTTTTATCTCTCTTTCTTGGTATTGTTTGCTCAATTGTCAGCACAATCATCAGGCCTCATATGGATACAGGCCCTGTATCCTCTCTTAGAAGTCTCAGGGAAAACCTCCAGTGTTTTCATTGCCTCTGATGGAGTCACATGCCCATTGCTCAGACAACTATGATGATCTGAGAATGGAATGCTCAGTAGACTTAGACTAGGATACACACTTCACCCTTGAGCTAAGGCTTGGGTAGCAGTTGGTTTACCAGAGGGAACGTGGGGTATAACTATTATAAGAGGAGGGAAATGGAGACTTTTAATGACGAACAGATGACCACTACAAAGGGCTAATGAGGGCTTGAACTTGGGTCACTGCAGTTGGAATGAAAAAGGGAGAAAAGAAGTAACAGAGATGAAGTCTAGTAGGCCTCCTGGCTCTGAATGGAGAGAGGATGCAGAGAAGCTTTAGTACCGTTCTGAGATCTTGAGCTTGTGTGATTAGAAGTTGGCAATGTCATTAATGAAGGTTCACGATGAAGTAGGAGGAACAGATTTGTAAGAGACAGAACGCATTTCCTTGCTTTCTCATCCCTGTTTTTATTAATAAAATTGTTTCCAGATTCTCAAAGCTCAAGAACCATAGAGTTCTGCAAGAGGCAAGAAGCAAATTCTTCCACCAACCACTTATTTTCAAAAGACTTGACCCTGCAGTTTTAAAAAGTCTTCTCTCTGAGCTCATGTGTGAGAGAATCAGACTGAAATTTTATTTTCTCTCAATAGTTTTGAGTTTCCTTTGGTTGAGCTATCAGCTTCTATGGAATAAGAAACCACAAGTCAGAGCTGGGTTCAATCATCTCTTATAGAACATTTCCACACAGATGACTTAGGGTTGTGAGGCCATCTTCTAATATACTGTAGATGGATTAGGCTTAGAGAAACATATGATGCTCATCTGTAGAACTCTACTGGATGCCTAACAAATTACAAAGTGAGAAACTTTTCATCACTGATGGACCAGGTGCAAGAAAGGAGTAAAGGCAGGCACCGAATAACAAAGTGACATATGCAAATGTAGTAGCCAGCAATTTTTTGAGTATTTACCATTGACCAAGTACTGTTTTAAAGTCTCAACATATAATAAGTCATTTAATCACCATAGCAATGCTTCGTGGTGAGTACTGTTGCTATCCCCATTTTACACGTGAGCAAACTGAGATCTAGGAAGATCCTTGTCGATATACCTTGTCAAGGGTCCCACAGCTAGTGACTGGTGTGGCTAAGATTCAAACCCAAGCAGTCTGGCTCAAGGGCCTGCCTTCTTAATAAACTGATCATATATTCCAGAACTGCCCAATACAGTCATCATTTCTGCCTGCTGTCTTGGCATAATTATAAATGCAAACTCTAGGAAGTACCCCCATTGGGCAATAAATTATGGACACTATTTCTCTGAACCATGATATTTTCCTTATTCAAAACCAAGAAAATCTAGCCTGAGCAATAAAGGCATCCAAGTGGTTCAGTTGTATCTCCAGGCATGTGAGGGGTGACATTTTGGATTGAATATGACTATTTGGTAATCATCCAGTTGGTCCTAATAATTAAAGCAGCTGCATGGGTTGGCACAGGTTTGGTTTTAACCAGCAAATCATTCTGCTCTCTTGCAACTTTTAGGGCTCTGTTTTATGCTACAGTAAAATTGTCAGTGACCATATTTTGCCTGTTTCTGGAATGGTTTTATTTATGCCTCAACATTTGGCTCCTTCAGGTTCCCCCAGATCTCCAGAACGAAGTGCTGATCAGCCTGTTAGAGACCGATCCTGATGTCGTGGACTATTTACTCAGAAGAAAGGCTTCCCAATCATCGTGAGTATTCCAGTGTTCCATCTTCTAAAGCCGCATTGGAGATTTCTATTTCCATTTCTGAGAAATTGGAAAGGTTTACACAACTACATGCAGGGTGACCTGAAGTGGAACTTCAGGCAACTTTTTGGCCAATTCTGATCAGTCCATCTAACCAGAAAATGCTTCAGGTCCCATCAATCCACTTACCAAATTAGAAACCGCATTACAAGATTTTCCTGTTTTATTTTCAGCTTTCTCTAGCCTCTTAGGGTCCTTTTGACTTCATTTACAGGGAAAAAGCACAAATTACTTGCAAGGGACTATAATACACGTCAATGATTCTACTTCTAGAATTCTGATAAGCGTGCATAGGGGCCCTTAAGGCTGCGCCTGAATGCATCTTGCTTGTGCAGCTTTACCAGTGGGATTAACCCATTATCAAACCACAAGACAGACCTTAGCTGAGGCCTAGGTGCCCATTTGAAATTAGAGGTGTGCACCCTCTTGGCTCTCCCACTTTTTATAGCTAGTATTATTTTGATAAAAATGCACATGGGTTTCTACATGCACTCATGTTTGCAATTAGCAAAATGCAAGCCATGCTGCAGGCTATGGATTGCTACCATTTTTGCTCCCAGAGGAGGAGTGCAGAGTTTTTGCATTAGTCAGATTTTATGGTTACTTCCAATCTTTGCTGCAGAGGCAGAGGGTGTGGGGATGCTGAGCATTTGGCATAACCAGTTAAGGGCATAATATAGCATCATTAACCAGGAGTAGTATCACCACCATGACACCAAACCATAAATTTGTGACAGGAAAAGTTGTTGCTATGCTCTTATAAAATTATCACTTTTGTTATACTTTTAACCTACTAAATTTCAGCAATTCTAAGATATGTTTCTCCCATGCCCTATGATCTCTGAAATTGAGACTAATCTTATAACCAATGATAAGCTCCTAACGTAATCCCATACCTGTAATCCCAGCACTTTGGGAGGCTGAGGCAGGCAGATCACCTGAGGTCAGGAGTTCAAGACCAACCTGGCCAACATGGCTAAACCCCCTCTCTACTAAAAATACAAAAGTTAGCCAGGCGTGGTGACAGGTGCCTGTAATCCCAGCTACTCGTGAGGCTGAGATGGGAGAATCACTTGAACTGGGGTGGTAGAAGTTGCAGTGAGCCAAGACTGCACCACTGCACTCCAGCCTGGGTGACAGAGTGAGACTCTGTCTCATAATAATAAATAAACAAACAAATAAATAAAATAATGGCATGTCTTAATCGATGGTGTCTTATAAACAGTAACACATGTTAAGTTATTCCTGTATATTGGTGTTGAACTTGATAAATTAATTTTCACTCATTATTGCAGATAATTAAAAAGTTATATTATTTAGAGAAATTTGGTGAAAAGGACTTCCATGTTGTTCAACCTCCTTCTTTCCCAGGTCATTACGTTGATAGCACAGCTAAATTCAGCTTCACTCCATTTCCAGCTTAGCAGGGAAGACCTTTCAATTGGATTATCCTTTCAGATCTACTTTAAAAAAATCTATGTCTGGGCCATTCATTATCAGGCCAAATTCTGATTCAAATAGGACCAAATTCTGTTGAAAAAGTAAGGCCTGGATTCAAGCCCCAAGAGCCATGAGTGAATAAAATTATATTCAAATTGTATAGATGAGCTAGTATTTTATGGTCTTGCTTTTCATGTCAGAGAATTAGGCTTACACTTAAATTTTTCCTAGGTTTCTAACCATCATCAAGGTATAAGTCCTAATTTATATTAACAAATGGCTTTTCTTTTCAGCAGATCATGCACCACCATAATTTTAATAAAGTCATTTATTTCCCTCCCTTGTACAGAAAAGAGACATGCTGGCATTTCTGTTTATGAGACCCTCATTTAAACTGCACTTATAACATATGGTTGGTACTGTGTGGGAAAGCTACAAAACACACACTTTTGAAGAAAACCACTGATTTTTGCCTGGCCAAATTTCTGCTTTTGTGTGGCATTATTAGATAGATAAATACTATACTTTAAAGAACAGTTGATAGAAGTTATTTTTACATGGTTTTCAAATACACTCTTTGCATATAAATGCCATGGTAAAAAGCGAACCTTTCTTTCTCTTCTATTAGGAAAAGGAAGAAGCACACATATTAAGCCCATCCCAAGCTGTACAATTGTCCAGCCCCTTCTGTTCCCTATCCGTAATAGTAAGAAGCAGAATTTTAAAGTGTAGGTGAGCAGACCCTAGACCAAGATCTTAGATGAGTGTCAGGGCTTCCAAGAAAAGAAGAGTGAGCCCATAGGAGCTCTGTGTATGTCAGAAACTAGCATTATCAGTGAACAGAAAACACTGGGGGAAGACTTACTTAGGAGAAGAAAGTGTTTGGGTTTTGTTTGTGTTCCTCTAGGTGCAGGCCAAGGAACAGCCCAGAAGGCAGAGAATGATGTCATGAAGGAAAAATGCATATGTTAATAAATGAATGTTTACTTTTAGTGGCCTTTTGAGGCTTGAGCTCAAGAGTGCTACCCCTCCAGCTGTAGTTGCCTTTTTTTGAATCTTTACATGTTTCCTCAAGCCTATATCGAGTTTCTTTGGCCTCCGGGTCTAAGGTGTCACAATCTCGGCTCACTGCAATCCCCACCTCCTGAGTTCAAACAATTCTGCTGCCTCAGCCTCCCAAGTAGCTGGAATTACAGGTGCATGCGCCACCACACCTGGCTAATTTATGTATTTTTAGTAGAGACGGGGTTTCACTATGTTGGCCAGACTGGTCTCGAACTCCTGACCTTGTGATCCATCTGCCTCAGCCTCCCAAAGTAGGTGGTCTTTTTGTGTTTTAAACTCACTCATGCTTCTCAAACTTTACTATGCATAGGTATCACTAGATCTTGTTAAAATGCTCTTTCTGAATCAGTAGGACTCGGGGAGGTAGTCTATGAATCTGAATTTCTAACAAGCTCCCAAGTGATGCTGATACTACTGGTCCATGATCCACACTTTGAGTTTAAGAAGCTTAAAATATCAAAGTATATTCTTGCTTTTAGGAGCTTTCAGACTTGTTGGAGGAGGCCTCCAAAGTTAGAATGCAAAACAATAGGTGCTGGCCCACTGGCTCTCAGACTCACCAGCTCCTTGGAATCACCTGGGAGCTTGAAGAACAACTATGCCTGGGCCACCCCTCAGAGATTCTGGTTCATTTTTATGGGCTGCAATCTGGACATTCGGATTTTTTTTTTAAGTCTCTTGCATGATTCTAATGAGCAACCAGGGTTAAGAACCTCTAGCTTAGATCCACCACATTGGATATCACAAATTTACTATCACGTGGGAGTTTGAGCTGGGTGATTTTTGACATTAAAAAGGCATCCTTGTGTTGACAAAGGAAGGGAATCAATGCTCCAGACCATGAATCCACTTGGAGTTTGGAGAAGGAAAAGAGTATGATTTGAAGTCTCAGAGATGGCTTCTGAGAAGAGGAACGATTTGCAGTGGACTTTGAAGACTGTGGAGGATATAAACAGGCCTGGATATTTGGGGAGCTTGCACCAGGACCTGGACATAACAGTAAATATGTTGGCTAGCTGGGGACACAATAAAGAGGCTGGCCAGCAGTGAAGGTAGAAGCCCTTAAATGGCATGCTGAGGGGTGGTGCTTAAGTCAAGAAGCAGTGACAATAGATTACTGTAAAGCTAAATTATAGTAAATTACAGTACCCTAAACTGCCAGATGGTGCTGGCTGCATTGGCAAGTCAATTATCCATCAGTAACACATGTTTGTATAGTCAGTTATCTGTCAATAACACATGCTTGTGTAGTTTAATAGACTGGTTACCATTTCAGATCCAGAGCCAGATTGCCTACGTTTGAATTCCATTTCTGTTGCTATTATATATGCGATCTATTAGTTAAGAGTTAATATCTGCTAATTCATAGATAGATCTCTCTCTCTAGTTTCCTCATCTGTAAACTAAAGATAAAAAGTAGCACCAACTTAAATACAGAATTATGCTCTTAGTATATAGTCTGGTTTATAATAAACATCACCAATTTGCTCATTTACAACTACTTACCAAAGGCTTGGCCATCACTAGATCCTACTTTGGTTGTCATGAGATAGCAAACTTCCAGGCAATATGATACAAGAGAGAACCCATTCACTTTAAGTTATGGCATTGTGTCTAAAAGCAAACACTATATTTGCTTCTAACCCTTTGATTTTTTTTTCCTGAAGCTTCTGTTCTCTGCCACCAGTTCACATACCTAAATAAAGCTTTACATTCCTGTGAGGCCAAGTGGAAACTGCACAAGATTTTATTTGGAGGGGAAAAGAAACAAGTTTTCTAAAGAGTGTAAAACCAAGAACAAGAAAATATTATAATTTCTGTTTTGAAAGAGCAAACATTTAGTGATATTTGGGAACTTAATGTTTTGTTTTGATTTCGGTTTTTCACTTCTTTATGTGACATCGGTATTGGAGGAGTTAAAGAATAATTCCTTGTTTTTTCTCATGCTTGTCTGCTTAAATGTTTGGCTTCAGCTAAAACGGGATGCCAGAGGGAGATTAGAAGAGATTTTTATGGCTAAGAATGCAAGACCAGGAGTTTGTGACCAGCCTGGTCACCATAGCAAGACCCCATCTCTACTAAAGAAAAATTTTAAAATTATCTGAGAATGGTGGCTCACACCTGTACTCCCAGCTACTTGGGAGGATGAGGCAGGAGGATCAGCTCAGGGTTTTGTGGCTGCAGTGAGCCAAGATTATGCCACTGCACTCCAACCTGGGCAACAGAGTAAGACCTTGTCTCTAGAAAAAAAAAAAAAAAAGAAAGAAAGACTTTGATTTAAAAAAATATATACTTGTCAGGTATATTTACTAGCATTATATATGCTCTTTTCTTCAAAGGTACTTAAAATAGTTCCCCTACCCTTTGATTTAAGGATGTGAGGAAATAGCGAATGAGAATGGGAGGTTAATCAAACAGGACAGGATATGTTGAATGTGAATATTTGCAACAAAACAAAGGAATCACAGTAGGACTGGGACTTAGCGAGAGGCGAGTGAGACACTTGCCTAGACACAGAATTTAACGGAATGCCAGAAAACTCAGTCAGCAAAATTGATTATATTGCAATGTAATATTTTTTAAAAATCCAAGCTAATGCCAAAAATGTTTGATAAAGAAAATATCAAAATTTCAAAAAGACTAGCCATGCTTAGTCATAGAACCTGAAACAAAAGGTAAAATATGTGCTGCTGCCTTAAATGGAAGCAACTCATAAGTCATATTTATTTTTTGAGACAGGGTCTCGCTCTATCACCCAGCCTGGAGTGCAGTGGCACGACCATGGTTCATTGCAGCCTCAACCGCCTGGGCTCAAGTGATCTTCCTGCCTCAGCTCCCAAAGCAAGATTTTCAAAATCTACTTTATCCTGGTTCCAACTGAGAGAATTGCTATGTTTGACAGTTTCTCTTGACCAAGTGACAATCTTAAATAAGTTCTAACTAAATTAACCTGAAATAAAATAATAAGGAAATTCTGTTTGGGCATACATAAAACATTTAAATTTAATATAAATGTTATAGGTTTGAATGTATCTTCTTTTCAATTTTTCAATTTTTTCAACTGCTTTGATGTTCTGGGAAAAAAAATTATACATAAAACCATGTATATAGAGGTACACAGTTTTCTTTTGCCTGAGGCATCTCAGGCCCCTAAGTTCCACATAAGGGATGCTTTGCAGAACTAAGCATGATTAATGTGAAAATCCCCCATAAATCCAAAGCTCAGGAGAGCTCAGCAGAGCTCAGATCATCTGTGACACAGTAACTAGTTTCAACAACAGGTCTTGTAACTTTTAAATATAGGCTTGAGGAAACATGTAAAGATTTGCTCTTATTCTATCAAACCTCAGGGGCTCCCCAGAAATAGAATATTAATTAAATAAGGCTAAGTAAAGTATCTTCCCTTCTATACTCCGGAAACAAGATCAAAATAGAACAAATTTAACTGCATTTGGAGAGAAGGCAGATATGGATGAACTAAACTCAGGTATACATATTTAAATTTCATTGTGGTTAATTCTGTTAGTAGCCTTCCCAAAGTTTTTACTGAAAAAAAATTAAACTAAAATTAATTTTAAAAATTAGCAAAACTGGTGACTAGTGTATCAAGAGCATGGTTGAAGATCTGTACTAGTCTGAAAAAAAATAAAATTTCAGTACTGAAAAATAATTGTATTGTTTAGCTAGATGTTCACCCTATTGAATGACAAATCTGCCTTCTTCATTCTGGGGGAGCATTAGGCTTTCTTCTAATTTAAAGGTATCACATTTAACTTAGCAAATATCACATAGATCATTTCTTTTCATCTTTCAAAGCTCATCATTAAAAATATCTTTTTTCACAAACATGGAGTTTTATGTGACAGATTATAATTTCTATTTTTCTTTTACTAGGATTTTTCAAATCAGAAAGGGTTTCAGGAAATTTTCAGACAAGAAATCTGACTTTACCAGTACAGTGTAACAGCAAAGAGTCCTATTGGGTGGCGGTAGCTGTTGGCCTCAACACCCTGGAAATTATGAAGCATTAACTGCCCCGCCCCCCTCCCCTAACACACATACTCCATTCAAGAAAGCCTTTCCAGCCAGATAGTTTTAGAAAAAGCTTATGTGGAATACAGAATTCCATAATGAAAAATTCTAAAATGTGTGCATATATGCCTTCTATGGAAAGGCATTCAAGATGGAGGGAGAATTTATCACATCACCCCTTCCTTCCTCACAGCTTCACTGTGATTCACAGCTTCTTTATAAATTTGCAGAATGTTAATTTGAAGATGTTTTTATCAGGCCCTCTGTAAATAATGAAGACAACACTGTCTGATCTTCACCTGTCATAAGTGCTCCATTTGCCAGAGATATTAGGAGGGAATTAATAAGGACTAAAAATGAGGGGACAAATTTCACCAAAGCCATATGCCCAGGGTGTTAGCTCCATCATCCAGTGGAGAGTTTAGAGCCATGTCAGTTCCTCTTTGAAGTGGGGCGCCTTCATCCCTAGCAATCTGTGTAAGGGAGGCTTTGTAGAACTGATGGTGATTAATGTGCACATTCTTCATGATTCCAAAGCTGCTCCAGCAGTGGATTCCTTTCCCAGTACCATTGATATAATCCAAGATGGATGATACAATGCTGTCAGTTCCAACAGACTGGAACTTATAAGTCAAATGATTAAGCCAAGGATGAAGCCAACACACATTTGAAAACTCCACAGTTCTTCTTGCTGGGGTAGCTCAGCAAGGTGCTGGGCGGGCCCCATCCGGTGATTGAACCGGAGTTTTCCATTTGTCCCCAGAACAAGTTCTGTGCTTCCGGCTGCAGTGCAGGCCTGCCCACAGTACCCTGCCAGCATGTTTACGCCCTGACCTGGAGGGACCAGCTAAGGGTGAGAACGTGACTCGCTCTCCCTGCCCATCCCTTGCTTGTCTGGTTAGCTGAGATTGGCCATGCATGCTGTAGATGGTCCATGCATGGAGGCAAACCCATGTAGACTGGTGACCTGTCCACCCGACCTCTATCCATGATGCTCTGAGACAGGAAAGAGAAGCCACTAGGCACTTTTTGATGCCAACTCATGTCAACTGGCAACTCATCCACCCAACAGTCTGAACCTCAATCCATCAAACTCCAAGACATACAAAGAGATGTCACTATGTGCTTTTAGACTATTCCTCATCTAGTGAATCACTGATCAGAGTAAAACTTTCATGTAAATAGATACATGAGTATTTTAATGCCTTTATTTGGGACCCTGAACTCAAAACTATCTTCTTAGTGTTGGATTATCCTAGAGTCAAATCTGAGAGAAGACATTGTGGTTGCTTATCTCATTTTTCGGACATATCCAAAAGATGGTATGGTTTTCTAGATTTGACAGAGTGTCCTGTGGAAAACCACTAAAACCTCCCCTCCTGGGCTGATTTCTCCACCAGTGTTCAGAAATTACAGTGCTGCCAATTGGAGCTGGTTTGTAGGAAGGTAATGCTCACTCAAGAAGCCCCCAGAGCTGACTCACAGTGATGGTTTTAGTCACCATCAGGCACCCTGGTCCTGGCAGACAACCACTTCTCTGACAGTTGTAGCCTGAAAGGTAGTTTTTCTTTCTTTTCTCACTTTTATCTCTAGGTTTCAGGGTCAGAGAAATTTCCTTTCCTATATACTTTTACCATCCACATTTCCACTACACTACACCTGGATTTATTCACACCCTGTCTTCTTGCAGAATTTCTGGATTATAATAATTTGTTTTTTGATTTGTGATTTTTATACGGAAAATCTTACAGAACTTTATAGATTTTACCTGATGTATACATTTGACAGGCTGCTTTTACAATAGCTTCCATAAACTTAGAAATGTTTCAGAAACTGGGATAGAATAGAAAGATTTAGAAGTGGAAAATGGGCAATGGACAGACACAGGAAGCATAGGTGTGTAATGAAGGTATCCACAATGACTGGATGCCCAGCCCCCATTACAGGACAGATGTGCTCTGAAAGGCCCTCACAATTCTGCTTCCAAGTCTCTGGAAATTTCTCCAGACTCCAACCTCCATTCGGCAATCCTACTCTTTCTCTGTCTGTTCTGTGTCTTTACTTCCAATTGTATTACCTAAGTGGGTGTATGTGTATATGCATGTGTATATAGTTGCATGTATGTGTATATGTAATATGTGTCTCTGTGTCTATGTGTACATATGTCTGTCATATTTGTGTGCATGTGTATATATGTTTGTGTGTGAATATGTATATGTGTGCATATGTTGATGCATGTATATGTATGTGTTTATGTCTGAATATGTATATGTATGTGCATGTGTGTTGTGTATATATGTGTGTTGGTATATATGTATATGCGTATGTGTATATGTGTTGATCCTGGATTTGCTTTTGACAGATATAAAACAATAGAATGACACTTTTTAAAAAAATCTATGAACTGCCTATGTTATGAGAGTCCTGAGGAGTGAATAAAACAGTCTTTTTTTTTTTAATCAGTGGGCTTTCATGTGAGAAGATAATTCTTGGACATAGATTCTTAGGCAAATTTGGCTACCACTTCCTGACCTCTGCTAAGACAATAAAATGATAGGGAAATATTTTAAGCATTTTAAAAGGCTATTAACTCTAAGTAAGAAAAAGCATTTTACTATTGCTTTGTAATAATGTTGAACACTATTTACCAAATAAATTCTAGAAGGATCCCAACCCTAACTGCCTCTGCTGCTAGAGAGCATGGTATTCAGCATTCAGTCAGCTCCTTGTTTCTTTCACTCAATCCCAGACTCAGGTCAGGAAAAAGGAGAGTTGTTAACAGTAGCTTAGTACAGTGCCTGCCACATAATTAACTCTGTATAAATATTAACTTTTACTCTCCTCACAGGCCAAGGGGATATTTCACATAAGTATATTTCCTAAACTGCTTGCCATGTGTACTCACACTGTATCTCCTCCCATGGCTGGGATACACTGGAGGGTGGGGAAACTTTGAAAAGAAGACATCATCTCTCATTGGATGCCCCCTCTGTCTATGTCCCTGGCTGTGACCCCAGCCATCCCAAGGAGGTTCAGAGCCTGTGTCTACTATGAGACACCTCATCTACCTCTACCTCCAGGGATTCGCTTCAGCCACCCCCGCTGTTTCCTCCCTGATGGAGGGCCCAGCTGTGGTCACTTTGCCGGCTTGACTTAGGAGACTGAACCAGAAGAGCAGAGAACACTACACTGGTCCTTCCTACCCCCCTTTCACTTCAACATGTTCTGATCCACAATGGGACTACACTACATTCAGTTGTCTGGATCCTATTTAAGGCAGACAGAGGAGGTCCAGGAATCAGCTGGGATGGGGACACACTTCCTCCTTCCCCTAACTGTGGCCTCAGTCACCCCAAGGTCGGGACCACCACATTCACTCCCAGGGCAGCCAATGCTGCAGTTTTGGCTACCGTCTTTGGTTTCCCTCCTGATTTGGCTCTTAGCAGACCTTTAGCCCACTGTCGCATCTACATATTGAGAGAGGAAAATAAGGTTTGGTTATTAGAAGTTCCCAAACATCCCCGTGCATCAGAATCACCTGGAGGGCTTCTTTAAAAAATTTGCTGGCCCCACCCTGAGTTTCCCTTTTAATAGGCAGAGCTGGCTTTCAGGGCTGTGACTCCACACTCAGAAGAAGCCCACGTGTGGTTTACTGATTTGCAGTCGCCATCTTGAAATGCTTAACGCTTTTTAAACATGGGGCCTCACATGTTCATTTTGCACTGGGCTCCACAAGTGATGTAGCCAGTCCTGTCAGTAGGTCCAGAATGGAGCTGTAGAATTGGCATTGCCAACAAGTTCCCAGGTGAGACAGATGCAGCTGCCCTGGGATGCACACTTCACAACCACTCAATGAGATCTTGCAGACCTAAAGAATAGAGGAAAGGGACAAGGGACAATGGCCCTCTGCCTCCTCCTCTCTCACCTCTACTTCATCAGATCCAATCAGAGATATTAAAACAAAGGAACAAATAGTGTGGCAACTTTAGTTAATTTTGCTATTGTTACTATTGTCTTTGTTTTCTTTCGTGTTGTTTTCACCAAACTAAACGCTCTCATGAGGCATACTGCCTTTTCAGCAGCCCCCCACCCCCAACAATTGATGTAGGTATAATTTTCCCTGTCTATACGTCAGTCCAAAAAATTTTTGAAGCAGCTTGAAAAATATATAACGTGAAACAATATCATAGTAAGTAACTAATTAGAGATGCTGTAAGTAATTTGAAATGTTGGGGAAAGGAGAATGATACAAAGAGTGATAAGATGAAGTTGGGATGCAAAACTCACAAAGGCATCCCCAAGCTTAAAAACACCAACTCAATTGGAGCCTTAATTCTCTGAGCCTCTTAGCAGTCATTGGAGACAGAAATACATTATTTATTACATGATTCATGGCTCCATAGGGTAAAAATAACCTACTCATCAGTAGAAACCCAAATGTCCCTAGTGCCAAGACTTAAGGGACATTTCTTCCATCGAGTATCTTTCTTTATGTACATAACTCCTGGCTAAATCTTCAACTTATAACACTTTGTTGAATGTATTCTGTTCTATATGGGTTGTAACACAGATGAGCAAGACATGAGAGAATTATTGGGCTCTCCATAAGCTAAAATACGACCTTTCTAAAACTTTCCTCCCAATATGAGTGGGGCAAAACATAAAACAAAACATTGGTAGCACTGATTTTGTTTTGGTTTAGCTAATGAATTGACTCTCTTTAAGTCATCGCGTACAATAAGGCTTTATGTACTCACTATTATTGATAGAAAAAGATGACATATTCTTACTGAGTAGACATAAGACATTTTTATGAATGACTGGAAAAATGGCAACTAAACAGGGAAAACAAATGAAAGTATCCCAGTAATAAGATTTCTAGCCCTAATCTAACATAGAACACTGATTCTGAGCTGACAGCCATGTTAGCTTCCAGTTCAACACATCCAATTTTTCTCATTTTCATAATAAACTTTCTTTAACCAGTGATAGCCCATGACAACAGATAAGCGTCTATTTGTTTTCTTTTGTGTTTTCTCAGCTAGAATGAGGAAGACTTTTTCCCCTTTAATTAGATAGGGTAGTTAAATAGCCACCTTCTCACCACTTTCCAGCAGAAATAGTAAGTTCTTTTTATTTTTCTTTCAAACTCATTGGTGGCCTAAAGATCTGGAAAATCATCCTCATAGCAGTCCTCTGGCTCCTTCCCATAAGATTATGTGATGAGAGTTCAAAGAGGAGGCAAGGAAGGGGCTTCTTTATTCCATGTTGGTAGGAAACGTCCTCAGCAAAAGGGTTCAAGCCCGTGTTTGCCTCAGTTACGGCTGTGGCAGTATCACAGAAGCTGGGATGTTTTTCCACTCGATATTAACCCCTGCTGGAAACCTCAGACGAAGCTAGATCCCTGTGAATGCACTTCCTCCAGTTTGCATGCCAAAACCATTTGGTTAGGAAAGTGTTGTTCAGGCATGTGTTTACCTTCTTTAAGAAATAAAAAGGTTTTGTTTTGAAAAATTAAGCCAAAAGAGAGCAAAGACTAGTAAAGAGAAGTGAAGTAAGGGGGAAAAGATGTAGGTTCTGGAACTTTTAATCAATCTGTGATTGTTTCCCTTCAAGATGTTGTCAGGGCCAGTTTTGAGGAGGGTAGAAAATAAAGATGTTTCCAGGTAAGACTTCCCATGCTCTTTTCATGTTGCTCAAGTTCTCATTTTTCTGTTCCACATACATTTTCACTGTTATTTCTGTTTCTGTGACAACTCATGAACACAGGAATATGATAATGGTATACTAATTAGTACATCATATCAGTTTGTAAAAGCACTAGTGCCTTGTAGAATCATTTTAGATGTATTTGAATAAAATGGAGTCTAGTGACGGTCATATATTTATTGTTTTTGTCACCACTTTATACATGAAACACTTATTCCCACCGGTGGTGTCATCATCTTTATCACATGAAGGATGGATTTACTTACACTAAGTACACTAAGTATTTTGGGGGGATGGAAAAGTTGTCCAGAAAGCCATAATGAACTTCAACCAAAGTGTCAACCATAGTTTTATCTGAATTATTTTTAATGCAGGATATTGAGGAAGGTGAAAGAGTTATCTACTAGTGTATCCTTACCTAATAGATAATGAGCATCAGACTTTCACTTAAAAATGGAAGCAGGAATGAGTCCCCGAGGCACTTAGCAATGCCCATTGGCAAATGCAGGGCTCCTTGTCAGTTTCATTCTCACCCTGCCTTCTCCATCATTGCCTTTTCCTGTTATATTTGTTGGGTTTTACTGCCCTCTGCTGGTCATATTGTTGAAACCCTTTCACCTCATGGATGTAGATGTCTTGGAACATTGCTCAAAATGGTCTTTTTGTTTCAGCCGGTGTCCATGCATACTCCTCCCGTCATTTGTGTAACAGCCATATTGTTTAAATCTGGTCACTACTTGTTAACAAACTCACACACGTGTAATTGTCTCATTGTGCCAGAAGCCCTGACATGCTGCAGTCGGAAGTTTCCTTTTCCGTGGGAGGGAGGCATTCATCTACAGACTCCAACAAGGCCTCCAGCGGAGACATCTCCCCTTATGACAACAACTCCCCAGTGCTGTCTGAGCGCTCCCTGCTGGCTATGCAAGAGGACGCGGCCCCGGGGGGCTCGGAGAAGCTTTACAAAGTGCCAGGGCAGTTTATGCTGGTGGGCCACTTGTCGTCGTCAAAGTCAAGGGAAAGTTCTCCTGGACCAAGGCTTGGGAAAGGTAACTGGAGCCTGGCCAGCGGGCGCTGGCCAAAACAAGTGACCCTTCTCTTGTTGCATGTGGCATGGTGTGGGGCTCTTCGGACCTTCTCTTCGTCTCTCCCTTATTTGATGTTTCTGTAATTCAACCTGCATTTACCGAGTACCTGCTGAATACCTACTCTAGGAAGAGGAAGGTGTGGCGAGCCCAGTCGTCGGCTGGGAGGGTCCCTGCAGGCCACGCTCCAATTCTCAGATATCTGGGAAATAAACGCATGCCCAGAGGAGCCACTCCTATTCCCAGCTGATTCTTTTTCCCTCCAGCATCCTAGGAACTTTATGTAAACTGGATTTGGGTTGCATATTTGCTAGTCTGAGGTGCCACCCAATTACTGCTGTTACTTTTCTAAAGAAAACAAGCTGAACCTACTATGTATGAAGACAACCTTCCAGAACCAAATAGTGTTAGTATCCAATGACAAGAGAGCACTAGACTGGGAGTCACAAACCTGCTCTGCCACTTTCAACCTGCAGGATCTCCAGTGAGCGATTGAGCTTCCCAGAGTCCCATTTCCTCCTGCTGTGAAAACTCAGAATGATAACAGTATTTAATTCATTGAGTTTAATGAACGAATCCATGTAAAGCCCTCAACGCAGCACTTCAAATGTAATACGCACTCGATAATACTTGCTGTGTAATCTTGTGTGCATTTCTTACCTGCTCCTTACGCTAGTTGCATCGTCTGTAAAATGATCTCCTGGGAACCTCCTAGGGATGAAGTGAGATAACGCATGTGAACTGCTGAACACGTGGAGGCACCCAGTAGACGTCTGCTGCTATAAATCGTAATTATAATCCCATCATGGGATTGTAGTGAGGATTAAATGAGATGGTGAAAAAGCCTAATGTAGTGCCTTACTCCATAAATATTGATGGATAAGCTAAGGGGATTTATGAGTGAATGCATGCATGAAGAAATCCAGTGATACCAATAGCAAAGTATTCCTGAGGGTAGTACAGAAACTCTATTGTTCCTCTAGTTCTATGTTAATGTGGTTAGCGCCTATAAAGCTGTTGTCACCCATCACCCTTCTATTCATTTCCTATAACATGCAAACTTATTATTTTATGGTTCTGGAGGTGAGAAGTCTAAAATGGGTCCAACAGGGCCTCTTTCCCTTCTGGACGTCCTAGGGCACAATCGCTTTCTTGCCTTTTCTAGCTTCTAGAAGCTGCTGCATTCCTTGGCTCGAGGCCCCTTCCTCCATCTTTTAAGCCAACAATCTAGCAGCATCCTCTCCTACCCCTCTCTTATAAGGACCCTTGTAATTATATTGGCCCCATCCAGATAATCCAGGAAAATCTCCCCATCTCAAGAACCATAATATAATCACACCTGCAAAGCCCTTTTTGAAAATAACATCTTTGTAGAGTTGTGGGATTGTGACACAGATATCTTTGGGGGACCCTTATTCTGTCTACCACGAGCATGATATAGAAAGGGCCTTTGTGTAAATCCCAAATAGAATGAACATGCTGAAAGGTGGATCTGAATTGTATTCTGTTTTGTATGCAACAGGATCTTGAATACAATACTTTGCACAGAAGAGATGTTATTAAAATGTTCATTGATTTTTAATTTTCCTTTTGTGTTATATACCTTTTTATACACTTTTTCCCTAGATCTGTCAGAGGAGCCTTTCAATATCTGGGGAACTTGGCATTCAACATTAAAAAGCGGATCCAAAGACCCAGGAATGACAGGTAAAGTATTAATTTTAAACTTTATTGCATTTACTTTTAAAATTATTTTCTAAAGTTTTCTTTACTATCATTATATTACATGCTTATCAAACATTATTTGGGAAATGCTGAAAATGGGAGGGGGCGAAACTATCCTTAGGCTTTCCACCCAAATATGCCAATCTTTGACTATATTTTTTTCCATTTCCTTTGCAAAGGTTTTCATAGTTACAGTCATTCTGTCTGTGCAACTTTGTATTATTTTCTAACTTCCATTTTCCAGTTATTCTCCATTATCCTTTTTAAGGGCAAGGGGTATTCCATAGAGTGCATATTCATAGTTTACAAACCAGTACTAAGTCATTTGAAATTTTTTGTTATTGTTGTAATAAGTTACACTTTCAGGAGCCTCTTTTATGTAATTAATTTTTCAAATTATTAATAGATTCACAAAATTTTGGAAAGCAAGTCGAAAGTTATAAATCCCAAACAGGGAAGTGGGTCAAATATAACAAGGCTTTCCAAGAATCTGGAGGTACAGTCACCTCCTGTTCTGTATGGGACCCACTACCTTGCATTCTGTAAACTGTGGATGGCAGGAGATTTTACACTGCTGTGTGCAAATCTCATCAGTATTGCAAATTAGTGGGTTTTCATTTTTGCTAACTTAAAAAACAAAATTGCATTTATTAATTTGATTTGCATTTCTTTCTTACCAGTATTTTTCAGTGTTTCTATTAATTTGCTGAACTTCCCCCCATTGAATTGTTACTTATATCATTGCCTATTTATGTATGCTAGTGTTTTTTAAATTCTTATGAAGTCTTTATATAATAAAGATGTTAACTCTTTTTCCATATTGTTTACCACTTGCATTTTCTTTTTTTACATAATTAATTTTATCACTGTCTCTTTTCTGTGAATTCTTTCATAAAATTAATCTTTAGTTCAGTGTTGGATAGTCAGTCATCTGTATGCATTTCTTTTTAATGTTATTTCATTGTTTCCACCTTAATTTTTTAATCCACCTGGAATATGTGTTATATATGGTATAAAATGTGTACAGGCCGGGCGCGGTGGCTCACGCTTGTAATCCCAGTACTTTGGGAGGCCGAGGCGGGCGGATCACGAGGTCAGGAGATCGAGACCACGGTGAAACCCCGTCTCTACTAAAAATACAAAAAAATCGGCCGGGCGTGGTGGCGGGCGCCTGTAGTCCCAGCTACTCGGAGAGGCTGAGGCAGGAGAATGGCGTGAACCCGGGAGGCGGAGCTTGCAGTGAGCCGAGATTGCGCCACTGCACTCTAGCCTGGGCGATAGAGCGAGACTCCGTCTCAAAA
>NW_026652282.1:7804142-7838461 GCF_009828535.3 Hylobates moloch | reverse complement strand
GGCTCACTGCAAGCTCCGTCTCCCGGGTTCACGCCATTCTCCTGCCTCAGCCTCTCCGAGTAGCTGGGACTACAGGCGCCCGCCACCACGCCCGGCTAATTTTTGTATTTTTTAGTAGAGACGGGGTTTCACCGTGGTCTCGATCTCCTGACCTCGTGATCCGCCCGCCTCGGCCTCCCAGAGTGCTGGGATTACAAGCGTGAGCCACCGCGCCCGGCCCGCACAGTGCATTTTTAAATGTAATGCCCTCTAGTGCTGATTCCTTTTCTAACTGTATCTCACTGTATCCTGTGAAGAGCCTTACTCCATTTTCCTTTTCCAGTTTCAGCTGCCACCTGTTTCAGCTATCATTTGTTTCTTTGTAAATACTCACATCCCCCACTCCCCTGTCCCCAACACGGCGTTGTTCTTGTTCCTTGTCTGCTTTTTAAGAAGTGGGGGGCAGAGCAGATTCACAGGAAAATGGTAGTCTGGGTACACATGCCCCAAGGACTCCTCCTTTGCCTTGCAAAATGCGCTGTTATTTCTTTCCCTTCAGTTTCCTAAAGAAAGTTGTATCCTTTAGGGAAAGCTAACTGCTGTAACAACTCCGAAATCGGGCAGTGGCTTAACCTGTTACAACTGGATTTCTCCCTCACCGTCCCAGTACAGTGTGGATTGTGAGGGGTGAGGAGGGGTGGGAGTGTGTGAAGGGAGGGAGTGCTGTCTTCCACATAGTCACTAAGGGGCCCAGCCTAGGCTTCACATATCCAGTGGCTCCACCATCCTCAGAGCCCCGGGAGTCTTCCAAGAGTTTCAGAGCCTAGGGAGTCTTCATGCTGGGCTGGTAGTTAGGGAAGGGGGAAAGCAAAGATCAGTAGGAAGGCATTCGTTTAGTATTTTTTTTTTTTTTTTTTTTTTTTTTTGAGATGGAGATCACCCAGGCTGGAGTGCAGTGGCGCCATCTCGGCTCACTGCAAGCTCCACCTCCTGGGTTCATGCCATTCTCCTGCCTCAGCTTCCCGAGTAGCTGGGACTACAAGCAACCACCACCACGCCTGGCTAATTTTTTGTATTTTTAGTGGAGACGGGGTTTCACTGTGTTAGCCAGGATGGTTTAATTTTTTATTTTTTATTTTATTTTATTTTTTTAGTTCAGGCCTAGAAATGGCTTACATCACATCTGTCCACATTTGTTGCCCAGACCTCATTTCTGTGGCCCTCCTAACTGCCAGAGAGGCTGGAAACTGCCATGTAGGAAGTAAAGGGGAACGATTCGGTGACCACCAAGTCAGCCTTTCCTGCACTGATGATAGGAGAATATGCATAGTGGCTGGCCTGCCTTCTGGCATGGAATGGGGTACTTGAGATTCAAGTAACTTCATTGATGCAATAGAAACATGAAAACATTATAATTTGTATCTCTCCTGGATTACAGATTGCATTGAACAAGAAGGGAATGCTTCTTTCACCTTCTGGATTCTGAAAAGTTTTCCCAGCCATGTAGAGGGGCCCTTTCCTGAAACACAAATTGGTGGCAAAGCCAATTATTAATCTAGTCTGACGTCTCAGCTAACCTGTCAGAGTCTAGGCATATGAATTGAGCCGATAATCAAAAAGCATTTGTCTTTTTTTGTTTTGCTGGGAAGGTTCTTTTCTTCAGGTAGCAGCAGCTAAGAGCATACTGTGCTGTTTCAGTTTTAAAAGTCCGGGGGGACGTCTTAGAAGTGGGAAGGAAATAACAGGATTTGAATCCCCAACAAGGATTCTACAAACTGATTCCATTTCTTGGGCTTTCTCTCTGGCTTCCAGGTTCTTCTGGAGACATTTTTGAAAGCAGCTCCCTAAGAGCGGGCCCCTGCTCCCTTTCTCAAGGGAATCTGTCCCCAAATTGGCCTCGGTGGCAGGCGAGCCCCGCAGAGCTGGACAGCGACACGCAGGTGGCTCGGAGGACTCAGGCCGAAGCCCCCGCCGCGGAGGGCAGGGCCCACGCTGCGGTGTCGCGCGCCTGCAGCACGCCCCACGTCCAGGTGGCAGGGAAAGCCGAGCGGCCCACGGCCAGGTCGGAGCAGTACTTGACCCTGAGCGGCGCCCACGACCTCAGCGAGAGTGAGCTGGATGTGGCTGGGCTGCAGAGCCGGGCCACACCTCAGTGCCAAAGACCCCATGGGAGCGGGAGGGATGACAAGCGGCCCCCGCCTCCATACCCGGGCCTGGGGAAGCCCGCGGCAGCGGCGGCCCGGATCCAGGGGCCCCCGGAAGGCGTGGGGACAGCCACGGACCAGGGAGGCCAAGCAGCTGAGCGAGAGCAGCAGGTCACGCAGAAAAAACTGAGCAGCGCCAACTCCCTGCCAGCGGGCGAGCAGGACAGTCCGCGCCTGGGGGACGCTGGCTGGCTCGACTGGCAGAGAGAGCGCTGGCAGATCTGGGAGCTCCTGTCGGCCGACAACCCCGATGCCCTGCCCGAGACGCTGGTCTGAGCCCGCACCCAGCCGAGCCCCCCCTGCCCCGAGCCCCCCGCCCTCCAGCCCCGGGGGGACCGTGGGTGGTGGCCACTGGCACACTTAGTGTTCTTCTTTCACACTTCTCAAAACCGACACAAGAGAAATCCAGTTCACCTACAGAGGTAGAGCACTCACGCCCCCGCCATTGAGAATAAGGTTCCATTGCGTAGCCAGCCTTAGGAAAAACAAACAGAACCCAAACCAGATGGCAATGTCCAATCTAAAAACGTCCCTCTTGGCTCTATAATATAAGATACAACTCTTGCTTTGGTATAGCCTAACCGTATTTATGTGTCTTCAGTTTTGACTATTGTATATTCTGTAACAGATTATGTATAATCATATATGATATATTCACAAAGAGAAAACAAAAAGAACTTTTTTTAAAAAAAAATCACTTCACTTATATTAAGCAATGAGATATACTAAACAATGAGATTCTATAGAATGTTCTAGAATGTGCACAAGCGGGTTTCTGTGCTTTTGCCATAGCTTTATAATTGGGGATAACCCTTCCTTCGATACCTAACGAAAACACTAACAAGAGGAAACAGAATATGAGAAGCCATATTTTTATATAGGAGTCAGATACAAAAAGAAAAATCACTGAATGCTTTTTGATATTGAATACGTTTTCAGGAAAATGCTAAATCTGATAGATTACGAAATATATTTTTAGAACTTGTTTAGAAAGGATTCAGTTAACCAAACAAGAAAAAGGCAGTGCCTCACAAAGAAATTAAGAAGTTGTCTGTCCAACGTTACATCAAATTCAGTTTTATATAGGCCATATATAATATATATTTATAATGTATAATTTTTATGTATTTTTCAAAACTACAAACTGGAATCCAACTATAAAGTGTTTAAGAATCTACATAGAATATTCAAATTATAAAACATGTTTTTTCCCTTTGCCCCATAATCAGTATTTGCCAAATTACATCCAATTCTTTAAAAACTAAATCACATTTGGTAAAAGGCCTACAGCTTTGTACTTACATTGTGCCAAAGGCTGAGGAAATGTTTTCTTTCATAATTTTATGTGTATTGTAAAATGTTCTACCGTACTTTAGTAGTTTGAAGTTTTTCAAGTGCATTAACTATTTTTGACCAGCAGATGGCGAGACGCTTCAGTATTTTATGCATTTTTTTTCACTTCTGAAGTGTATTATAAAAAAAGATTTTTTTTTTTTTTTTATAAAACATGCTACTCTTAATTTTCATGTTGGTGATGAAATTTCCAGTGGTGTTTCTTAAGGTTCTATCTTGTGCCATGATGAATAAAAAGTTAAGCAAAGGCTTTGTTTCCTGGCTTTAAATCTCTTGAATGAATTTGCATCACATTTCAGACATATTCTTCACTGTCCACAGATCCAAGTGTAATAAATCATGGCAATTCTATGCATATACATATATAGCAAAAAAGCTGGTTTAAAAATATCAGATGGCTTTGGGACATCAACTCAGTGACACCAAAGCATTTAGAAATGTATAATAATTTGTTGCAAGTAAAGGCTGATTTCCTCGACTGTTGAGGAGGTGGTTTTCTACAGGACTGAAACTCAGGTTTCCTGACTTTCCTGAACTGTGTTGGGCAGCTGTTTCCCAACGCAATTCCTGTTAAGTTACACCTGCTCTGTGGGCCTTAGATGCCTAATTTGCTTCAGGGCCGAAATAATAAAAGCTAGAAGTGGCATGTGATATTTCTTATTTGGGGAATGGTTTGAGATAGCTTCAGGCTCTGCCATGAGGTCCAGCACTTCCATCACTGGCTGGGACTCAGGGAGGATTTGCCTGCAGACCTCTGGTTCTTCCTGATTGCCCACACTCAGCCAAAATTTGTCAACAAGATCCAGAGGAAATGCTGCTTGGTTGTGGATCGCAGATGGCTTTTCTGTGCCACCTACTCTCATCCTACTCCTGCTGATGCTACTTCCCTGGCTTTGAATTTGACCATGATCTGATCAGTTCTTTCCCTCCTTCCTAGATTGGATGGCCTGATAAATGGGACTCTCTTTCTACCACGTTCTTGCTAGAGTAGTCCTATTTTTTAAAAAAACATCCACATCAAATGGCCCTGAAGTTGATGCCTATGTCAGAAAAGGTCACGAAAAGTATGTCCATCTGTTAATAGATCTAAAATAAGCAGTCCAGAAAACAGGACTCACAATATCTTTTACATATATCGCAATATTCGCTCTCCCTCTCTTTGTACATTTAAGCTTAGGGGCCGTATCTTTAGCTTAGTGAGTTACAGCTTGTTTTTTTTTCTTTTTTGAGATGGAGTCTTGCTCTGTCACCCAGGCTGGAGTGTAGTGCTATGATCTGTGCTCACTGCAACTTCTGCCTCCTGGGCTTAAGCAATTCTCCTGCCTTAGCCTCCTGAGTAGCTGGGATTACAGGCGCACAACACCATGCCCGGCTAATTTTTGTATTTTTAGTAGAGATAGGGTTTCCCCATGTTGGCCAGGCTGGTCTCGAACTCCTGACCTGAGGTGATCCACCCGCCTCGGCCTCCCAAAGTGTTGGGATTACAGGCGTGAGCCACCGTGCCCGGCCTTGTTTCTTAAATGCCTTTATCATATTGAAAATAAGCAGTTTAAAAAAATCATACATGAAACCCAAAGACCTGAGGGAAATTATCCTTTCTAATACCTTATAAATGATATAATACCTGACAAGAAAAAAATAAAAAACTCTTTCAAGCTGGCCAAAACCCCTTTAAAAGGCTGTTCAAGTCACTCATTCCCCATGAACAGAGAGCTTCGACAAGCATGAAAAAGCTTCAGTGTGTCACATATGTTTCTCCATCTATGAATACTCTGACATTGACACTGAAACAATATGAACCATTGTTTTTGTGTCTCTGGCAAAGGGGCCAGAATGGGGATGGCAGAAATGGCCAAATACAAATTTGTCTTGATCCATCTAAGTAGCTATTACCATATGTTTGTTGTGGGTTTTTATAGAAAAAAAAAAACCCCTCTTATACCAATGGAATTTGTGCAAATTGAGGAAATTTCTAAATAAACCCAGCTTGCTTCTTTTCTTATGCACATTTTAATACACATCTGCTTGGCAGAGAAACAGCATTGGGATTAAATATAAAGGGACGTCAGAATAAAGTCCAGGCCTGTGGGGTATGTCGGCCTGATAAGCAAACTGCAGGAGGTAGATTATACTGAACTGAGAAGAAAGGAAATTACTGAAGAAGAGTTACACAAAGGTTGAAACAGGACATCTCAACTGAGAATTTTAAAACAGAACTAAATCAGTAGCAAATGTTCTTCAAGGGAAAAAAAAATACAAACCAAGGGAAAATTTCGACAAAGGTTAGAATTCTTCTTCGGCACAGTCAAGGTGACAGACAGATGGTGTCATGGAGGTGGCAAACGGCAGACCGTGGTTTCTGGGGTACCCACCCCTGACCTGGTGTGACCCTCAATTCACCAAGGTACATCCAGTGTCAGCTCCAACTGGAGGCCCCCAAGAGGTCACCAAAGGACCAGAAGCATCTCTAAGTTCAATTCAACCAGTATCTTTTCAGCTTAGGGTGACCAACTCATCCCAGTTTCCCCAGGAATGTTCCGAGTTTAGGAAAAAACAAAAAAGTCCCATATCTTGGACACAGGCCATTCTATGACTCGGCAGGGTGGGGAAAGGTGGCATGGGGGATCCAGGACCCTTGACCTTGGCATCTCTCAAGTAGGGTAGCCAAATAAGATACAGGACACCCAGTTCAATTTGAATGTCAGATAAACAACTGATCATGTATTAGTATCAGTATTCCCATGCAATACCTGAGACATAATTATGCTCAAAAAATTATTCTTTATCACACATATTGCATGGGACATACATTAAAAAGGGATTTGTTGTTTATCTGACATTCAAGTTGAACCTAGCACCTATTTGCTAAATCTGGCAACCCTAATCTCCAACCTTAATACCCCACCCATTCCCCAATGACCTGCTTGACATTCTCGCTGAATGTCCCTGGATGCCTCAACCATCCTGAAGGACCAGTAAGCCATGTTCTCACCAGCCACCACTCCCATCTTTATGCAGATCACCGCTTCCTGCTCCCCACCAGCAGCCTGGCCTGTGATCCCCCTCTTGTTGCCCTACTGTGCACGTGTTTACTGTTTGCACCCCACTCAGAGTGGGCCCTTCCATCTCTGGCCTCCCATCCCTCCTCCATACTGCTGAAAAACCATTGATGCCCTCCTGCTCCCAGATATACAGGACAAAGTCCATACCCCACCATAACATCAACATACTCCGCAATCTGGTCTCATCTACCTCTGCCTCTTATCTCTCCCAAGCATGGCACCCCATACTCTGGCCATGTACAGAAAACCTCATGCCCATGTGCAGAGCACATTTTTGCATTTTTGTTCCAAGGGTATCAAATGCTCTTCCCTGCTTTTCCTACACAATTGGAAGCTATTTTCCTTGTAAAATCAGCTCAAACCTTCCCTTCCTACAAACATGATTCTACAGAGCTTATTCTGGCCCTTTGCTACATGGCAGTGTGAGCAAGCATTGCTGTGCATTACAGTTACTGTCTTATTCTTTTATATGGAGGTTGTTTCCTCTCTGTCCCTGAGGGTGGGGACCATGTATTTCTTTTCTGCACCCTCAGAACTGGGGTACCTGACACACAGTTGGCATTTGATAAAATTTTGCTGAATGTATGCGTGTAAATACGACCAAGCAGCTTACCATGGAGTAGAGGAAAAATACATGTCTGTCAACTTGTATTCATCCAATATTGGTAGATTCATCCAATAATCCACGTGGAAAATGCAGAGATAGTGATATATTTTCCAAATAAAAATAGATTTTTGAAGGAAGGAGGAGACAGTCTGAGGAGAAGCTGATGGCAAGCACAGAGACATGGTCTCTCAACCAGCGCCCCCCTGCAGAGACGTACCACCTCAGCTCTGTGCTGTATGGGACAGAGGAAGTGGGTGGCTTTCCATTCTTAAGATGAAAATTTGAATGGTAAATGATGTAAGTAAATGTATAGTTCTATGCTCCCTGGTAAGCATGCAATAGATACTTAGTGATCAAAAACACAAGGATGTTTCAAGATATGGGCCTCAGCATCCAGAAGAACAAGGTTTGATTGCTGTCTTTCCCATTTATCAGCTGGGTAACCTCAAGAAAGTTGCTTTAATCTGCAGACTCTCCATTTTATCAGAATAGTTGGAGCATAAAAACACCAAACTCCCAGGATTCTTCTGAGGATTATATGAAACAATACCTAGAGCAGCGCTAGCCACATAACAAATATTCAACAAATGGCAGTGTAATCGGTATCCTATGTGAGACCATTTTAGAAACAAAAATTGGGAAGCTTGCTGTGAAATGCAGTAGTAGTAACTAACATTTACTAACAACTTCTGCTCTAGTCTCAGTGTTTTGTGCACTTTCACTCATTTAACCCCCTCATCTTCCAGAGGGCACAATTGGCTCAAAGTGACATTAAATGAGTTGCCCAAAGCCATACATCTAGAAGGTGCAGAACCAGGATTTGGTCACAGGCCATCCAACTGTGCCACCTGCTGTTTGTACAATGCAGAGTCTATGAACAAAGTTCTGTGGTTATTTATTGGAGCCGCTGGGTATCTCTTATAAAGAAGAGGGCTCAGCTGGACCATCCCCTGGGGAGGGCTCCTGCCTCCGGGATGGTCCACAGCTTCAGGGGAGCATCGAAGGGCTCTGGGTTCCCTGCCCATTCCCTACTGAAGTAAGGGAAATTAAAGCTGAAATTTAAAAAGGTCTAAAGAGGGTTTTTTTGGGAAAAGTTTTGGATAGCGAAACCACAGGGAAAAATGGGTGTGATTTAGTCACTGAACTCTCCTGGTTGAATTATACTTAAGAATATTCAATTTACATATTTATTAATTTGACACCTTGCACTTAATTAGTTTAGCATTATCTTTAGATTTTCCTTTGGCTCATACAGCTATAATAGCCATGCAATGACTTTATTAGGTCAATTGGTTGGTTGATGGATTCATCCAATAACTTATCTAGTCAATATTTACCAGCGGCCTACTGGCTTCCAAGCCCATTAGAAAGACAGATAAGACAAGTTCAAATCTGCCTTCAAAGATATCTCAGCTAATAAAATGGTCACTCTTGTAAACTGTACTGCGAGAAGGGCAGCAGATGCTGTCAAGTTCCACAAATCCAGCAAATGTGCCAGTGGCTGGTGTCTGGTAGGCAAACCTTAAATTGTTGCATAAATTTATCAATAGATAAATCCATCCATCCATCCATCCATCCATCAGTCTGTCTGTCCCAGGGTGAAAAGTCAGAGAAATGACCACAGCACAAAATGCCGCTTGGATTTTGAAGTTAAACCCCAAACAGGAAAGACAGTCTCTGGAAGTGAAGCAAACACCTTAGAAAGAACTTGGCAGAAATCAGGGATTGTGTGGTCACAATTAGGGCTGGTTTCCTTTGCAGTCACAGAGGACCCCATGCTTGGAAGACCCCAGCACTTATTTGAATGCTCTGTCAGTGCCATCTTGGAATTTTCATACTTTAGAACAAGCGGCCCCACATTTTCATTTTCCACTGGAACTTGCAAATGATGTAGGCATATCTGGTCACATTCTTTGCTAGATAAAGAGAAGGACCCAGTTTCAGAACAGGAAGCCCCTCATAGTACAGGTGAGCCACCTGAGGCCCAAGGAGGTTAAAGGGCCTTTTGCCTGAGGCCATTTTACGAAGTTCCCAACTCCTCCACAGAGCTCTTTTCCATTGGAACATAATTCCAAAATGTAAAATAAGGTAAAATTGTACCTTGCTCTATCCCAGGGAATATGAGCAATGTTTATGATATGCAAAACCCGTTCCACTTATTTCCTTCCATACTTTTCTTCCTGTGTTTCTATTTCTGCCATCATATTTTTTTGTATTCTTATTTCTGAGTCACTGTTTCTCTGGCATTATCTTTTAGTGTGTGCTTCTCTTACTGCTAGAGTCTGAATGTTGGTGTCCCCTCAAAATCCATATATTGAAACCTAACCCCGAAGGTGATGGTATTAGGACGTGGGAACTCTGGGAAGTGATGAGGTAATGAGAGTAGAGCCCTCATGAATGGGATTAATGCTCTTCAAAAGAGGCTCCAGCTCCTTCGCCCCTTCTGCCATGTGAGGACTCAGTGAGAAGGCAACATCTATGAAGCAGGAAGCCCTCACCAGGTACCAAATCTGTCAGTGCATTGACCTTGGACTTCCAGGCTCCAGAAATGTGAGACACACATTTCTGTTGCTTATGAGCCTCCCAGTTTATGGTGTTTTGTTATAGCAGCCCTAACAGATTAAGCCATTTGCTTAGTTCGAAGATCAAATATAATGTTGGGCAATGAATGAAAAGGAGAACAGAACCCTCAAATGTCGAGTAGGGGAAGGCCAAAGCTGTTTCTTGTTTTTGCACAAAGGAGATGACTTCATTTCCTTAGAAGGTAAATGAATTAGAGAAGGGATTAGAAACAGGCTTTTTCCTGCAGGAAAGAAACATAGAAGGTCAGTGTTCGGTGTCTTCTTCTAGTCAAATCCCTTTACTTGGTCAGACACCAAGGGTCTGGGCCCAGGATCTGCTGGGGAAAGTCAATCATGAAAGGAACATTGGGACAGATGAGCCACTTGGCTCTTTTTCATTCCTGATGCTTTGCAGGGGATCAAACAATTGTCTTGCCCTCCCCCTCTTCTCTCACCAAGAGACTTCCATCAGAGGCATACATGAGCTGCTTATGCAGTCTGGGGAAGGGTCAGGAGCACATTGAGCTTCGCAAAAGGGTGAAGCTTTCTGGGTTCACCCTTTTGCCAATACAGGGGTCAAACCACACTTGTTTGCAATGTCATGGCCCAGCAAAGTGTGCAAGTGAGCACAAGTGGAGCAATTCAGCAGTGACAGGTACCAGATAAATGAGCTGACCTGACCCTGGATGAATTTCTTCGCAGTCATTCTGAAAATGTGAGTGTTAAGGGTGGAATTGTATTCCCCCGAAGATGTGGAAGTCCTAGCCCCCAGTATTTGTGAATGTGATCTTATTTGGAAATTGAGTCTTTGCAGATGATCAAGTTAAGACGAGGTCATTAGGGTGGGCCCTAATCCAATATGGCTGGCGTCCTAAAAATCAAGGGGATGTTAGGGCACAGAAACAGACACAGACACACACACACATACACACACGCGGAAAACACCATATGAAGATTGGAGTTATGCTGCCCCATGCGAAAGAAATCCCAGAAGCTGGGAGAGAGGCCTGGAACAGATCCTTCCCTAGAGCCTTCAGAGGGAGCATGGCCCTGCTGACACCTTGATCTTGGACTTCTGTCCTCAAGAACTGTGAGAGAATAAACTTCGGTTGCTTATGCCACTACATTTATGGCACTTTGTTATGGCAGCCACAGCAAACTAATGTGTTGACCAAAGGTTAAGTAGCAGGAATCAGCCAGAGCACCTCTCTTGCTCCAGTGAGTGCTACCAAGAAAGCGTCTTTTGAGACCACAATTCTCATAGAAGCAGCGCACACTAAGAGGGACCTTCTGTTACCCAGTCTGGGAGCCTGTTGTCTTCATCCCATTGTCTTCCTACCCCCACTATCACCACCTACAGAAGTCGTGTGAAGAAATGAACTTTCAGAGGAAAGCTTTTCATTATTAAAGCAAAACAAAGGTGTAATCAGGCAACATTCAGAAGTGAGGGGAGCAGGAGGACTTAAAGAAGGAATGGAAAATAAGCAAAATTGGGGAAGCGGCATTTACATTTAAGATTTGCTTTTGCATCTTCTGCATGGGAACTTCGACCCACGCCTATGTGACTATGAGGCAACTGTAAATGCATCACAAAGATGGCAGTGGGTGGAAGCTCAAAGGATTCAAAAGATGCCAGAGGAAAGTGAAGCTCAAATTGGGCCCCCTGGCCCAGCAGCATCAGCATCTCCTGGGAGCTCGTTAGAAACAGGAATTCTCAGCCGCCCCAGGCCTACAGGATCAGGAATTCTGGGTGGGGGCCCAGCCATCTGCGTTTTAACAAGCCCTCTAGGGGATTCTGATACATAGTACACAAAAGCTTGAAAAGCATCTTGCTAGGGAAACGACAAAAGGGAGAGAGGTGGAAGGGGAAAGGCAGCAAGATCCAAAATGCTGTTCTAAGGCAATGCTTGGCCTGAACAATGTCAAATCATAGTTTAAAAAAAATCCAGCTGAAACTAGAAATCATAAAATGATCACATGTTACATTTTACCTGAAAGCATAAATGTACATCATTTACTAATCTTTCAACATGGAGCCAAGGCCTTTTGCATCTCTGGGTGTGGTGGGTCAGCAGTGCCACTTCATCCTTCTTACTGATGCACGGTGGATGAACCACATCCACCGTGCATCATCTATTCTTCCAGTTCCAGGTTTTTTTTTTTTTTTTTTTTTTTTTTAATTAGCAAATTTAAGAAATGACTACAAAGCAGTGAGTGAAGAATTATTCTGATTTTTATGATATTTTCTAAACCCCTTCCAGTTTCATGGCAACATTTTTGGGGATTCTCCTTTAAACCCTTCCTTATCATTCATTAGCCTTTATATACTTGGCTTATGCATTTACATTGCATTGTCTGTTGTTTTGGTTAATTGAAATAATTACGTTACTGGCTCACGCTAAGCTGACTGCTCAACTAGGAGGAGCAGAGTGGGGACCTGCTAGCTGTAGGGATCAACCAGCACGTTTTTATTTCTTTTTCATTTTTAAAAACAGCTATAATTACAAACCACACAATTCACTCATTTAAAGTATACAGTTCAATGGTTTCTAGTATGGTCACAGAGTTGTGCAACCATCAATTTTAGAGCATTTTTTAATCACCCCCAAAAGAAACTCCCACGTCCATTAGCAGTCACTCCCCATTCCTCCTCCACCAGCCCCGACAACCACAAATCTGCTTTCTGCCCCTATAAATTTGCCTATTCTGAGAGTTTCAAATAAATGGAATCATATGAAAGGTGGCCTTTTGCTTCTGGCCTCTTTGAGCACAGTGTTTTTAGGGTTCATCATATTGTAGCATTTATCAGTACTTCATTTATTTTTATGGGTGAATAATATTCCATTGCATGGATATACCAAAATGTATTTATCCATTTACTAATTGGTGAATGTTTGAAGTGTTTCCAAGCCAGCACATTTTATAGAGGAAAAGGAAAATACTGGTTAACTTGGAATTAGCTTAAGTGTAGGTCTTTTAAGAGTACGTATACTGATGTAGTTTATATAAAAACTAGTTTGAAATAGGGTTTCAAACCACATTGTTTTCCCTTAACTTAAAGATTCTCAACCTGAAAGATGACATAATTCAGTCCATCCTAATATGAGGCCACATAAACATTTTGTTATGAGAGGAGCCTTTAAGATAATTTCAGGAAATTGAGACTTACAGACCTAAGGTGGCTTGTCTCAAATCTCCCAGCTTAACACAGGGAATCAGTGCAGAAACAAAGCTCTCAAATCTTGTTTTACGCCATAATGTTAGCCACCACCTCCAGATTTAAAACCCTGGCCTAAGAAAAGGGCTCAGGCTGGGCTTGGTGGCCTCAGCCTATAATCTCAGCACTTTGGGAAGCTGAGGCAGGCAGATCACTTGAGTTCAGGAGTTCAAGACCAGCCTGGGAAACATGGTGAAACGCTGTCTCTACAAAAAATATAAAAATTAGCTGGGCGTGGTGGCATGTGCCTGTGGTCCCAGCTACTAAGTAGGCTGAGACGGGAAGATCACTTGAACCTGGGAGATGGAGGCTGCAGTGAGTCAAGATCGCACCACTGCACTCCAGACTGGGCACTGCAGTGAGGCTCTGTCTCAGAAAAAAAAATTTTAAAAAGGTTCAAATGAAGGAAAAAGACCTTAATGAAATGATGTCTAAGAATGGGATTTTAAATCAGCAGTGAAGGAATCCCCTTGTGGTCACTACATGTCCTCCTGATGATTTGTCTGAGCTAATCTAAGCATGAAGCACGCACAGGAACATAAAATGGGAGGGGTGGTAGGACACAGGCCCAGTGCTGAATTGGCCCGATTAGACTGAAGAGAAACCTTATTTTCCATGGTTGTGGTAGATGACCGGGTCCCACCCCACCTCATATCTACTGACCATAAATAAGGATCTCAAAGCAACTAGGAAGCATTGACGCTGATGAAAGGAACCAGCCCTACATGGATGAAGTTAAAATTGAACATGGAAGGAAAGGGAGTCCAGAGAAGCAGGATCAACGAAGTGTACACCCAACCTCTGCACTTCTAGCTGTGAGTTCAAGCAGGGATTCAGTTACTAGAAGCCAAAAGCATCCTGATAATATTCTATAGCAAACCATTGAAGGGGCATGGGAATTAGTCACATTGTTATCCCAAATGTAGAAGGAATAGCAAAGTGTTTAAATGATGATTCTGCACAGAGCTCCAAAATAGTGACTTCCAAAATAGTAACTTTTCATTGTTCTTTAGGACTTCACTCGACTACGATTGTGAAGACTTGTCTCACAATTCCTCTGTTACACCACTCAAGATGTATTATTTCTGTGCCCCTATTACATATGACCTTGGGTGTGTAAAAGCATCAATTAAAAGCTAATTATAAATACAAGATAGCACCCATATGTACATGCCTCATTCCCTAAACCAGTCTTAGGAACTATAATGTTTGCTCCAGCATCTGGTATGATTCCACAAAAACATTAGAATACTTGCCATGTGATGTATAAACCTCAGGTTGAATCATTTGCAGAAAGTGTTGTCAGCTTTTTCTTCCAAACTAGAGAGTGCACAAGCATGAAATAGACACTTTACCACTTACACCAAAGGCATGAAATTTTACTGAAGGTAGTGACAATCTCTACTGCAGCAGTAAATGTTTTTCTTTTTAAAGTTCAGGGGCACATGTGCACACTTGTTACATAGGTAAACTTGTGTCATGGGGGTTTGTTGTACAGATTCTTTTGTCACCCAGGTATGAAGCCTAGTGCCCATTAGCTGTTTTTCCTAAGCCTCTCCCTCCTCCCATCCTCCACCCTCCAATAGGCCCCAGTGTGTGCTGTTCCCCTCTGTGTTCTTATCATTTAGCTCCCACTTATAAATGAAAACGTGACATTATTTGTCATGAATGGAGCAAGGCATAATTCATATGCTTCATTTTGATATACTGTATGCCCCCCAAATTATATAATTTTTTAAATGTTACCTTAAGTTACAAGGAATATACATGGCTTTTGAAATAATTTTTGATACCTTTTTCTTTGCAGTAAACATAACCTTGTAATATGTTTTGAATCTGGATATGTAATATATTTTCACAGAGGGGGATAACCTTGTGATCCAAAGGACATTACAACGAGCTATATTTTAGATTAAGAAGCACAAGAATTGCAGCACTTTGGGAGGCCGAGGTAGGCGGATCACTTGAAGTCAGAAGTTCAAGACCAGCCTGACCAACATGGTGAAACCCCATCTCTACTAAAAATACAAAAAAAATTAACCGAGTGTGGTGGTAGGCACCTGTAATCCCAGCTTCTCAGGAGGCTGAGGCACGAGAATTGCTTGAACCCAGGAGGGTTGCATTGAGCCAAGATCATGCCAGTGCACTCCAGCTTGGGTCTCTGTCTTAATATTTATTTTTGTCAAGTGGGACTTGCATATCAAGTACCTAATTTGTTACCCTGATATTTTTTGAAAGATCAAAGGCTGTAACCTGTTCTTTTTCCATTTGATGATTTTAAATAACATGAGCTTTCTTAGAGCAAGCACCCAAACACCTGGTAATCCTTAAAATTGATCAAAATGGGGATTAGAGCCTGCTGTTACCCCTCTAAACTGATTCTCCTGGCGGCGGAGGGGGGAGGGGAATAAGGCCAGAGGATGAGAGACGTAGATTATATCTCAGCACTTTGATTTCTCTCCTTGCCATTGTTGATCATGAGGTGATAGCTAATATTTGCTGAACATTTCCACCCACAGGCTCTGTTCTCAGTGCTTTTAGGCATCACCTCAAAGTACCTGCAAAACAACTCTAATAAGTTGGTTCTATTACTCTCATTTCATAGCCGAGAAAGCTGAGGCCCAGAGACATTAAGATCACACAGCAAGTAAAGGGCAGGGCAAGGACTCTGCCTCCAGGACACACATTTGTAATCATCACACACACAGCCTCAAGCCTGGTGACACAAATGACAGGTCATACAATTCTGACAGTCACTGCAAAGGTGAGACAGGAAATGTGCCTTGCTTCACTTTCCCTAAGAAGCAATCTCTGAGAGAAGATAAACCATAATGATGACTCAGTAAAGAAACTGATAACTATCTCTAAATATTCAAAAATACTTATGTCAATTCTCACGCTGTGTATTACCGCAATGTGTTCCTTAAATTGGAGTTCTAGCATTTACCACCATTTCATCTATAGACTGTCCATAAGATTGTGAGTTCCCTGCAAGTAGGGGAATTAGTCTGTTCCCATGCTGCCAATAAGGACATGCCCAAGACTGGGTAATTTATAAAGGAAAGAAGCTTAATGGACTCACAGTTCCACATGGCTGGGGAGGCCTCACAATCATGGCGGAAGGTGAAGGAAGAGCAAAGGGATGTCTTACGTGGCAGCAGGCAAAAGAACTTGTGCGGGGAACTCCCATTTAAAGAACCATCAGATCTCCTGAGACTTATTCACTACCAGGAGAACAGTATAGGGGAAACTGCCCCCATGATTCAATTATCTCCACCTTGCCCTGCCCTTGACACGTGGGGATTATTACAATTCAAGGTGAGATTTGGGTGGGGCCACAGCCAAACCATATCAGGGTTATACCTTTTGCAATTCTGTATTCCTTATATGATGCACAAAGGGGACATAAACATTTTGTTAGCCAGTGAACTCACAGGAATACTAAATGTTAATATGCAATCCATTTGTAGCCCCAGCTTGTCTGCCAATACTTAGCCTGATGTTCAGTAATTTGTTCTGATTCTGAATAGTGCTATTTCCACAGACACAAGACTTAGTTTAAAACTCCAGAGAATATCCTAAATGAGTTTCAAGCTGTACGCAAAAACTCCTATCAGTATTGACCCCTGGACCCAGTCAAGCGTAATCTAGACACAAAGCAGCTGTGACAATCTAGGAAGCCATGGTTTTTTCTAGTAGTAGTAAAGCAATGTATAAAACTGTTGATCTTGTCATCAAGTTTGCTTGAGTTTAAAGCTTGTTTACTGTAGTCCTATAAAACAGGTGAATCCTGCCTTTGGCATATTTTTTGTTTCCAGTTACAGTGTTTTGTCTTTCATAAGAATGTCTTATCCCACACATATTCGATAGCACTTAAGACCCCCCCCAAAAATGCCAACAGTAATTATTTTCCTCTACAGTTTAAAAATATGTGATTAGGGCCGGGTGCGGTGGCTCACGCCTGTAATCCCAGCACTTTGGGAGGTCAAGGAGGGTGGATCACGAGGTCAGGCGTTCAAGACCAGCCTGACCGACACGGTGAAGCCCCGTCTCTACTAAAAATACAAAAATTTAGCCGGGCGTGGTGGCATGCACCTGTAATTCCAGCTACTCAGGAGGCTGAGGCAGGAGAATCGCTTGAACTAGGGAGGTGGAGGTTGCAGTCATAGGTATACACGTGCCATGCTGGTTTGCTGCAGCCATCAACCCGTCATCTATATTAGGTATTTCTCCTAATGCTATCCCTCCCCTAGCCCCCTACCCCCCACCCCCAACAGGCCCCAGTGTGTGATGTTCCCTTCCCTGTGTCCATGTATTCTCATTGTTCAACCCCCACTTGTGAGTGAGAACATGCGGTGTTTGATTTTCTGTTCTTGTGTTAGTTTGCTGAGAATGATAGTTTCCAGCTTCATCCATGTCCCTGCAAAGGACATGAACTCATCCTTTTTATGGCTGCATAGTATTCTACAGTATATATGTGCCACATTTTCTTTATCCAGTCTATCAATGATGGGCATTTGGGTTGGTTCCAAGTCTTTGCTATTGTGAACGGTGCTGCAATAAACATATGTGTGCTGGATTATAAATCACTCTACGATAAATCATGGGTTTTATAAAGATAATATGTCTGAAGAAACAATCATTAAGTATAAAATTACTCCAAAAAATTTTCAAAACCTGTGAACTAATCAGCTTTATTTTAAAATATACAAGTATTTTGAAATGTAGAGTTTAAGGCTGTTGTATTTCTTAAACTCCACACAAAACTGACAAATCCATATCAAATTAATCACCCACAGACTGCCAATTTCATCCACTAATTTAACACTACAGCATTCAGGATAAATTAAAGTATTTAATAGCATAGACATTTAAAAAAAAAACAGCAGTCATTTGTAACATGCTGCTATAAATAGAACAACCAGTTTATGGATTGCTGGTACAAAAAGTTTCAATGGCAAACTTAGAGCCTCCTTAAAACAAACAAAAAAAATCTAGACTGAGTTGAAGCGTTCTCCATCTGGGAAAAAAATGCTCATCTTGTGAATTTTAACATTCAGCCAAATATAAAATCGTGTTTTAGAGGAGGACCATCACTGATACTGGGACTTAAGCCAGCTTTCAAGGTTTGGATTAGGCCGACTGATGAGGGGAAGGGTGGAGGCTGCCAGCAAAGGAAGCAATGAGATTCGAAGTTCGAATAACATGTCAAACGCCAAGGATAATGAGGAGATCTGTTTGTTGGGAGCAGAGTTACGTATTAGAATAACAGGATTTAAAGGGAACATTTTTTAAAAGGTATGTTCCAAAGGAAGGTATAGTTGAAAGTACTCTATCCGGTCCAAGAAATTCATATAAATCAGAATTTGGAGAGAATTTTGCTGACTACTTTTCCAGTGTATACCTTTGCATTTTGTTAAAGGTCACAATCATACCACAGGGGCTTTAGAAATAATGGTAACTTTTTTAAAAAAGGTACGATCACCTATTTATAATGAACAGTTTTAGTTAAAATATTTGGCCAGATGAAAGCTCTTGAGCATCACCATGGACTCTCAGGCTTTACAACTCTGGAGTATTCCTGAGAAAATAGTAAGGAAAAAAAGCAACTTTCATCACTTTTTAAAAGCTCTTTTTCAGAGGTTGTTCAGGCTTTTCGAGATGAAATACACAGGCAATACTGCAGGTAAAGGAAAAACTGAGGGACTGCTTCCCACTTAAGCTAAGTAGGAAGAAAACAAAATGATCTGCTATAAACTGCAAGGTACAACGCAACTCAAAAGTGAACAGTGCATAGTATCCTTCGTTAAGTGAAGGAAAAAGTGTGATTACCCACTTGAAGTTCCCATTACATCATGAGTGCAATTCAATTTGGGGAAAATAGTTTAATGTATCTCTCAGAAAAAAATAGTTTATATTTTTCCATCTCAAACAGTGCTTTACGAGGTCCAACGCCACCAAGCGACTTTCATTCTGTCCCATACTGCCGAAAGTGAATCTAAGGCAGGACGGACGTCCAGGATGGTGAACTGGTAGTCCTTGTTGACTTCACCACCATCATAATAATCAATCACATATCTAACTTCTGTCCCGCAACGGTTTATGATCCAATCGTGCCTATCAAAAGGCAACTCATATCTGGAATAAAAACATGCCACTGAGTGTTAAAATGCTTGCAATACATTCAGTCTCAGTTTAAGCCATGAGAAAGCTCAAGAAGCACATGCAAACACCTGCTCCCAAAGACCTAACTGGGGAAGTCAGACTCGAAGAATCACACAGTGAACAGCACTAAGGGAAGATGGCACTGAAGAACTGTGATAAGTCCGTATCAGATGACAGCTCATCTGTCTACAAAGGAATAAGGTCAATGGGGAAGAGACCTAAGCCAGGGAGGTCAGTTGAGATACTGCAGAAATGCAGGTGTGAGCAAAAAATCTCAAGTATGCTAGAAAAGAAAGGCAGGATGGCTAAGTGCATAAACCCAAAGACACAGATCACGGGAAGAGTAAGAGGGCAGATCCAAGAACATGGACAATAACTCCATTCAACCCTATGATAAATAGGAAGCAATCTACTACACCCTAATAAATCTGCCCATTAATGGGCAAACCTCAGGGAGAGAAAGAAATCTACAGTTGAATAAGGATTACGTTTTGCAAGATGGCACTGCAATTCTTAGACTGGTTCTGGTATGAAGAGAAAGTTGACCCTGACCTGAGGATGGTGAAACAACACTTCTGCGCTGACACTCACCCCATCCAGGAACGAATTCGTGCCCTTGGTGAATACTCTTTTGCTTTCCCTCCAAACCGGATCAATGATGGACCACAAGGACACTCTCTAGAATTCCCCAAATAAGAAAAGTCTGTTAAAATATTTTCTTTTCTTTGACAAAGATGATGTTCTAATTTTTTAGTAATATACATTTTTTTCCTGTATACGTTTCACATAATATAACATTTACAGAGAAAGGTAAGTTCTAAAATAATTCAAACAAATGCCTATTTGTTAAAAATGTTCCTCTTTCCTTCTGGACTGGATGCGTTCCATTGCCTCCCCTTCCTTCTGGATATCTATACTGCACTTTGCAGAGTCAGGAAATAGGGCCTTTCCATTTGGTGGAGGAGGAAAGGCACATCAAAAAAAAAAACAGCCTCAAGTATTGTGCATCATGCTTCTTTTTCGCACAGAGCACCTGGGTTTTTTAGACAAACATGAAAATCCTATACTCTTCTTTCATTTCAAACCAATGAACAGCCTTTATGAAGAAAAGAAAACGATGGATTAATCCCTAGAAATGCATGGTAATTAATGTTGGACCAGCTCCTTAATAACTACACGTAAGATGAGGGGTGGCAGAGTCCTAGCTGGCAAACGCACTCCCTCTACCTGCAGACCCCTGCTGAGGACTCTAGGTGCCAGCCCTCTGTGGGCACCAGGGTATAACAGTGCCAACAAGACCCTCTGAGCCCTGTCCTCGTGGAGTTCACAGCCCACCTACAGGCTAGACAGACAGCTGTTACCGAGACAGAGGGAGTGGTGGCCAAGTCAGGAGGCCACCTATATTGTTAGCTGCTCCCATGGATAACAAGATAGGTGTCTAAGTAAGTGGGAGGGAGAAAAATTTCCAAAGTATAAAGGACTTCTATTTGAGGACTTATGAGTTACTTTTCTTCTCCTTTTAGGAACTACTCCTCTCCTTAACATCTCTTCTCAAGAGGGTCACAGGCAAAAAGGTAAACTCAATCTAGGCAAAACTTTCTTCTGGAGATCATAGCATGAGTTTTTAAATGGTCTACTTAATTTTGACAGAAAATAACTGGAGAAGGAATTGAAACTGACAAACTGAAATTCCCTCTTCTCTCTTCTCTTTGCTCCATAATCACACAAGTAATTAGCAGGTGGTCTTAATTAGAACACACTTTCAAAGTAGGTCACTGCAAACACTCGTGGCTCCTCTCAGGCCAGAGATTACTGAGGGCAGCATGGTTGCAGTTGTTCCCCTCTCACATACACTCACCCCAGGCCTGAGGCCCAGCCTATGACAGCCAGGGAGTGCAACCAATGAACTTCAGAGTGCAAATATTAAAAACAAACGAAACACCTTAAAAAATCATTAAGTGGACTTTAGCCAAGAAATTAATTAATCACATTGTGCAATGAATTTAAAACCACTGTTTATGACATAATCTGGCTCAAACCAGCAGCATATGCAGTGCTCTAGATACACCCAGTCTAGGCACCACCCGAAACAGACTAAGTCAGACATCCTGCGGATGGGACCCAGCATGCTGGGTTTTAACAAACCTTCCCCATGATCCTGATGCATGCTGCAGTGTGAGAACCACTACTCAACAGACTGAAGTCCTGTCTCCTTTAACACACACAGCTGCATTTACCTATTCTCCTTGAGAAAAGGGGCTCTGAGTTAAGACATCTCTTTGTGTTTGGTCCTAATGGGGATTCAATAAATGCTACTGAGGGAACAAAAATGTCTTTCCCACCTCCCTTGGGGCAGATGGCATTTTAGCATCTCCCTTCCCACATGCTCTGCTTTCGAAGGGCTGTGATTCTCCTTCTGCTGAGAGTCAGGGTCTCTGCCCCTTCCCCTTGAATCTGGGCAGGCTCCTGACACTTTGGGACTTCCCAGGCTAGGTCAGAAAAGGAGATAGAGATGCTTTTTGGAACTCTAGCTATTGGAACCTAGCCACCATATGACGAAGCCGAAACAGCCATACACAGAGGCCATGGGGAGGTGTTCTGGCCAAAAGCCAGTACCACTCACCAGAGGAGTAAACGAGCCAGCCGTCAGAAGACTCTAGCCCATGGCTCAGAAGCCATCCTGACCACTGAGTCTTCGCAGCTGAGGCCCCAGACATCAAGGAACAGAGACAAGCCATCCTTGCCCTGTCCTTGGCGTACTCCAGACCCACTGAATCCACAAGCCTAATAAAATGGTTGCTATTTTTCAACTAAGAAGGGTGGCCTGTCATGCAACAATTGTCATTGAGCCATGCCTGCTACATAAAATGTTTTATTAGAACAAATGATTTGAATGTTAAAACTCTAGAAAGCTGATATGAAATAAGAAAGATGCTTGAAAGATTTAAGATCTCAAACATACTTACGCAGCATGAAGGGCTTCCCACTTCAAAATCTCCTTCCAAGCCTGCTCGTTATTCTGATTGTGAATTCTAATGATATTATACATATCCTTCTGACTGATATCCTCATCCTTCCACTTCCACCTAGGAAAGAACATCTGGTAAAATTTGACAACTGTTCCTGATAATGCCATAAAATTAATCCACATATTTTCATAAGATGATTTATTCAACATTCCCCTTTGAGAAAGAACTAAGAATGCTCATTTTCTCTGAATTTAACAGATCTAAGGCTCATTTTCAAGATTTACCCATGATCATGGAGCAGCACTATAAATCCAAAAGCTACTATAGAAGCATTGAACACAAATATAAAAGGGTCACCTTAGTCTCATTTTACTGAGTCACAGTAAACCAGACTTACAAAATCATCTATTTTTAAGGTGACATTTGTTCAGATAGTACCACTGATCAATGATCCCCTAACTTTTTCTAAACATTTTATCTAATAGTGTTTTCAGTTTTTTAAAAAACCTATTACTAGCTGTGATGGTTAATTTTATGTGTCAACCTGCCTATGTCACAGGATGCCCAGACATTTGGTCAAACATTATGCTGGGTGTATCTGTGAGGGTGTTTTTGAATGTGAGTAACCTTCTGATCGGTAGGCTAAGTGAAGCAGACTGCCCTCCCCACTCCGTGTGGGTGGGTTACATCCGATCAGTTGCAGACCTGAATGACAAAAAGTCTGACCCTTCCATAAGTAAGAGGGAAGGCCTTCTGCATGAGTGCTTGAGCTGGGACATTGGGCTTTTCCTGCCTTTGGACTTAAACTGAAACATCAGTTCTTCTCGCATCCTGAGACTGCTGGCTTTCAGACCAGAAGTGTGCCATTGGCTCTCCTGGGTCTCCAGCTTGCTGACTGCAGATCTTGGGACTCCTCAGCTTTATATAATTGTGTAAGTCAATTCCCTACAATAAATATCTTCCTGCCTTCCTTGTCTCCTGCCCCCCCTGCACATATCCTATTGGTTCTGTTTCTCTTGAGAACCCTGATTTAATACACTGGCCTTGCACTTACATTCTGACAGGTGTGAAAAAAATCAGGTGATTATAAACTGATTAATACATAAAAATGTACTATATTGTTTTGAAGGTAAAAAATCGCTTTAGCATATAACTCTTGGATATTCTGACAAGCAAATTTTTATCTTAAATATGTTCACTCACCCTTTCTTTAACATTGCATTCCAGAACATCTGCTCGGAAGGGTAAACCCACTTTTTCTCTGAATCTGCTCTGGGAATGGATGACTCTTCTCTGACAGTAGACAATGCAAACGGCTGATCTGGAGCTGGTGTTTGATTGGGTGGTGGCATCTAAATAAAATAAACAGATTTGCTTCTATAGGATATAAAGTAAAAGGCAATATAATTAACTACTTCCTGGAAAGCAATACATCACACAAAAAGCACAGATTACTTATTAAATCAGTGACATCAAAATTTCAGACTTCTCAGATAATCTGACTGTTTTGAAGAGTCATATTACTGAAGTTGTGTTTCTTCATTGATTAAGTTCTCAAATATGGTTAAATTTTTGGCCTCTTTCTCCTTTGAACAAATTTAGAAGTAATGTCACCAAGGAATAAGAAGTAAAAACTAATGCCACGATCTTCAGGCATTTCTAAAAATTTTATGACAAGCTTTTCAAAAATGGATATTCATTCTCTGGGGAAAACTCTCATAGCATACATGTACAGCACTGCTTTTTAAAAAAATATTCTCAGATTTTTTAGGTTTCTGCTTATGCTTCATCCCTTAGGCAAAATATATTACAGATGAGTCTTTGCATCTCAATGCTGCGAGGTCAGAAGGTGGGAAGAATCCCTTCTCCCAGACATGTGGGTCACCAATACTATTATGCTAGCACTTAGCCTTAGCCAGGGTCTCTCATCCGTGGCACTATTGACATTTGGAGCTGGACAATTTTTAGTTATGGTGGTCTGTCTAAGCACTGCAGTATGTTTAGCAGGATATTTGCCTGAGGGGCAAACTCACCCAAGGTTGGGAATGACTGGCCCTGAACTTTCTGTGTTAGAAGTATAAAGGATTTCCTAGTAAACATTAATTAAAAGTCTCCATCACAAGGCCCTCAGAATACCGACAGCAAGAAGGGCCATGTGTAGTAGGCACTGGAGAGTATTCTACCTGCATTATCACCACAGTGTGTTTAAGAGCACGGGTCTCAGGTGGATAAGGATTCAGTTTTGGCTCTGCCACTTCCTAGCTGGTGATGTGGGATGAATGACTCCTTCACTCTCAGTATCTTTAGCTCTGAAATGGGGACACTAAGAATACTGGCTGCACAGAGTTGTTATGAGGATTAAAGGGGAGAATGTAGGGTGCTTAGCTTAAACGCTAGAAAAGTGACCAAAAGAGGCTGGTCTGAGTATAGTAGTGTTTACGACTAATTGATCACAACCAGTTACAGATTTCTTTGTTCTTTCTCCTCTCCCACTGCTTCAGTTGGCTAGCCTTGAATAAAAAATTTTTAAAAAGTGACCACAAGAAAAGTTAGCTGTTATTCACATTCTCACTACATATCATGATCCCATGGAGTAAGTGTCTAGGTCTGTAAGATTCCAAAAGGCCCAAGTTCTGAACCACTCACCTATTAGAGATCATCTAGGCCAGTGGTCTGCCAGGGGCTTCGGATAATGCTGCCTGTTGCTGCTTTCATGCTACAGAGAAAGCAGCAGCAGCAGAACTGGGTAGTGTGACAGAGACCCTATGGCCCACAGAATCAAACATATTTACTACCTAGCCCTTTATAGAAGCAGTTTCCAATGACCTCTTGTGTAAATATTTGAAGGCCTATGTGCAAGATAATCTTGGTGCATTGTCCAAAACTTTATTTTCAAAAACAGGCAGTGGGCCATAGTTTGTTGATTCCTGAGGTGGACGCTGCTATTGTATCCCCCATGCCCTTTCTTTTCCAGGCTAAGTATTTCTAGTTTCTTTACATGCAGTCTGGTTCGCTAAAATTTCTATTCTTGATAATCCCGTGGCCCTCTAAAGTATATGCCTGCGCCTCCCGTTAAAACATGATTCCAAACTTTGGACCACAATTTCTGATGTTGTCTATCACAAAATGTAGTGATGTCACATCAACCTTGCATTAAATTTGCTGGCAGTCACACGACAGTGAACCACCCTAGTGACTCGGGCAGGCTGGCACCCTATTGTCCCTGAAGAAGTTCCCCAATCATGTAATGTGTCTACAAAGTTTCCCCAGACCAAAGATACCTTAACTAACTCTAGCTATGGTTCTTACAGAATTTCCCATCTACCACCTAGTAACTGTCCCAGAAGAAAATATTTATTTGGTATGGCTTACTCCCAGTACAACTATGCTGGTTCCTCATAATCACTCTGGTTTTTTTCCCAGGCACTCCCTGAAACTACACTTACTAACACATTCTAGATTTTCACTGTAGATGGAATATCTAACTTCTCTGTTTTCAAAGGACAGAAGAATTCATCCTAGCCATTTGCAACTTGTCTTGGGAGTCTGTACAAGCAACCCTGCAAAAAAAGCTCCAGAAAGAAAAGATGAGTGTGGATTACCAGATTTGAAGGATCTAGGTTCTCCTTATTCTCAGCCGCCGTGCCCCTAATGGGACACTCCACGTACTCATAGGCGCGTTCCTGGTGGGCAGGCACAGAGTATGTTTTCTTCTCACAGGTTGGGCCAGATGCCTCTGTACTCACTGGACAGCCTGAAATTATCAAGTATAAAAATGGTGTCACCATGAAGGCAGGACATCTAACTCTCTCAATTGGAGCACTAAAGAGCTGAATTTCTGACCAATGATTACCACCATAGGAAAAGCCAGGTTTCTTCTGTTTAAATCTACCAAGAACTGAACTAGCTAACATTCCAAAATCCTAAAGATGAGAAGGTTCTAAAATTTACATTTCCTTTGAAAGAAAAATGAGTACCCATTCTCTAATTGTGTCACACCCCCAGCAAAAATAAGCCAAAAAACCTTGGCAGTTGCAAGAGCATGTGTTATCTGTGCCATGGTTTGAGTAATCTGGCTGGATGAGCAGCTGGGGAGCTGTTAGAGGAACCTAAGTGGGGACCAGCCACATTTCACAGGATCTCCTTGACTTTCCATTCACTAGTTCCAGAGAAGCCCAGACCCAATCAGGACACAGTTGCAATCCAGGCTTTCATTACTGATGTATTATCTCAGGTACAAGGAACGGGAGGAGAAAATGAACACAGGAGACATCACAGAGGCTACTGCAAAAAAATCTGAATGCCACTCTGCTTTGTCTCAAGACTGAAACAAGGCACAGGAAAACCACGTGGCCTAGGGCCTATTCCCATCAGTCAACGGCAAGTTTAACAGGAAAAGGCAGACAATAAAGAAAATATTCCGCAACCCATACAGGATCAAGATGCCCATTACGAGAGAGGGTCTGAGCCTAATGAGATGAGCAATAGCAAGGGCTATGCCCAAAGACCCAGGACGCTGATCCCAATTAGTGGGGGACTGGGAAACTGGTTCAGAGAATGAGCAGGCACTTGGAAAGCTGCGACACAGAAGACAGCTGCTCATGTAATGGAATCTTGGCCTCAGGCAGCAGCAGCAACTACAGCAATACACATGAAAAAGATGAGTTTGCTTTCACTTCCTTCCCTGCACCTGTCCTCCCAAGCCCTCATTTCCTGGTGCCCTGTGCCACTGCCCACTTTAGGGGTGATGGAAGACTTGCTATGCCTTTCCTCTCTACCACTGAAAGCACCAATCCTTTCCAAGTCATGGATCCCAGCTGGGTTTTACCAAGAAAATAACATTTCAACTTTTCACGTCATATAACCAGTAGCCCCTTCGATCGCCTATAGACACCCACATTCTTTATTAATGTAAAAGTCTGGCAGCTCTCCAAGATATACAGCAAATGAAATAAAACCAAAGTAAGGGTTCTAGGATCTCCCTGAAGACACTCAGAACAGGAGCACACCTGCTTTGGCTGATCTGTCTCAATTCTTCCTGTACAAAGAAACCCCAGAAGAACACTGTCTGTCCTTGTCCAAGGTCACAGAACTTCTGCTGGCTTTGCCACTTACTATGTGACTTGGAGCATCAGTTACTCCAAGTCTTAGTTTCCTTGACTATAAAATAGGGAGAAAACGGACCACATAGCTTATGAAGATGAGAATGTAAGCTCCATCAGGCAAAGCTCCATTTTGTATGATGTTATTCTCTCGTGCAGAAACAAACAAACAAAACCAAGCAGTGCTTGGTACAGAATGGGCAGTGACCTCTCAGAATAGGCTGGCTGACTGAAGAAATGAATAACAGTGCAAGCATTAGTACTCAGTAAGCACACCATGTTGCTTCTGCCCTCCACGACTTACTGATTCAAGCCACACTTTAATATAAACAATCTAAAGTAGACATGAATGAATTAAAAATGAAAGACAGCTTTTCCATTTTCATTTTCTTATCTAAAGAATGGACAGCAAGCCCGTTAGGTGATGGCTTACTTTTATATATGAGAATACTGAAATGGCTATACGAGCAAAGGTTATTTATCAAGACAGCTAGATCTAGACTAAGGTTTCTCAACCTTGGCCCTCTTGATTATTTGGGGCCAGCTGATTCTTTGTTGGTGGGCTGTTCTGTACATTGTAGGATGTTTAGGAGCACTCCTGCCCTCTATTCACTTTCCTCTCAGTTGTGACAACCAAAAATGCCTCCAGGTATTGGCAAATGTCCCCTGTGGGAAGGAGGAATTGCCCCCTTCCAGTTAAGAACCACTGACGTAGGCACAAGTAAACTTTGGGAAGTTGGGGCTGGTTTAGAGTACTCACTACGTTCTCATGCAATCATCATGACAGGCCTGTGAAACATTATTATATCTTCATCTTACAGATGACAGACCGAGGCTAACAGAGTTAACTTGTTTAGAGTCACAAACCTCAATAAGACGCAAAATAAGGACCAGACCCAGGGTGCCTGACTCCCATGCCTACCAGCCTCAGCAGCATACTACACTGCCTCTTCCTTTACAGCCTTTCAAGATTTTTTTTAAGACACAGTCTCACTCTGTCACCCAGGCCGGAGTGCAGTGGCACAATCTTGGCTCACTGCAACCTCGGCCTCCCAGGCGATCCGCCCACCTCAACCTCCAAAGTCGCTGGTACTACGGGCACCCACCACCATGTCTGGCTAATGTTTGTATTTTTTTGTAGGGGCAGGTTTTTGCCATGTTGCCCAGACTGGTCTCGAACTCCTGAGCTCAAGCAGTCCACCCACCTCGGCCTCCCAAAGTGCTATCACAGGCGTGAACCACCGCACCCAGCCGTGAATTATCTTTTGTTTTTATTTTCTAGGCAAAGGGCCGATTACCTTTCATTTTCCCTTCATGCATCGGGCATCCTGAAGGTGGGGACGCTGAAGCATTTGAGGCCTGAACTGCAACAGCAGGAGCAGATGGAGACAAACCCATGGTTGGAAACAGTGTTGACTCCAAACAATTTTAAATTTCCACCTGCCAAAACAAAGAGATTAATGTCTCTGGACTCAGACTATTCTCTCATTAGTCCTAATCTGGTCAACCCTTGTTCCTCCTCTTTGTCAGCCCATGGGTATCTACCAGGCAGGGTATTAACTTCGAGGGACAGCTTTAATATATTGTCCCCTTAAGGGAAATACTGTGAAACCTAGGCCAACCTCTGGGGGCACGTATCTAAGGCAGTGAGGATTTTGGGACTGAGGTGAGGCAGTCGCTGAGAAACCACGTCACAGCCAGGAGGTACAGGCCTGAGGCGGGGGTAGGGCGAGGGTTTCCTAGGAGTGGTGACCCGGGTGGAGGAGGGGAGGCCCATTGAGCCTAGACTTGACCTCCGTCCCCAAAGCCTTAGCGAGGGGCTGGGGGCCCGGGAAGGGTGCGGCGCATGAATAGGAATTCGAAGAAACGAAGGGACACGAGAGGTCGAGGAGCTGCCAAGTGTCTTCCCCACACCGTCCCGGCGCTTGCCCACCTGCTCCAGCCCGCGGTCCCCAGACCAAACCGGCCGCGGCCAGCCTGCCCTTCTGCACCTAAGCCCCCGCCCCGGGCTGTTCCGGGAGGCCGGTACCGCCTTCAGTCGCCAACCCGAACCCAGAGCAGCAGTGACTTCCCGCCGCCGCCGCCTTCCTCTCGCTCGGTCACCGCTGTCGCCGCGGTCACCGCCGGCGTTCTCACGCACCCCTACTTCCTTTTTAGAAGGCGGGACTTCCGGGCACGCGGGAGGCGGGCTGAAGAGTAATATTTTCCGTCAATCACGGAGAGCGGGTTCCGTCCCCTCCTCGCCTCGGCCTGTAACCGCTGCGGGGGCCGCTCTCTGGGCCCGCCCCTCCAGGCCAGGAGCCTTTTTCAAAATGCCGGCGGTGGCAGGGAAGGTTACTGGTCCAGAGGCTTCCCTAGAGTGACGAGCTCTACTATGATGCTTTATGCTGCAGAGGGAGTGCTTTGGAGGAGTTTTTAAATTTCTGTTTTTTTTTTTTTTAAATCTTATCCCATCAGTTTTAATTGTAGCAATGATTCAAGAAACGTTAGTAGGTGCCTGTAACTTTGGTGGTGGAGATCCAAAAGTGAACAAGACAGTGTTCTGACTGCTAAGTTCTTCTTAACTGGGTATGTGATTTTGAATGTCTGTATTTTCATTTACCTCCAACAGAAATTTAGCATTTTCTTCCATCACGAATGTAGGCAATAAATCCTAGTACTATTAGCTATGTGTGGCACTAATAAACATTACAGATAAATTATGTCACATATGGTTGTTGTGCCTGTCTCAAAATATCATCCATCCACTAATTTGAAATTAAGGTAATTTTATCTTGTTACTTAAAGTGTTAATAAAGAAACATATATCTTTCCATATAACTATAGCGGCTCTGTGAAATACGTCCAGATGCCCCCTGGTGCAGGAAGTGTTGGGGGCTCACAGCTTTCAGCTGAGTCTCCAGGAATTGTCCTCTGCCTAAGAGAATTGCCTCACACAAAATCACATTCCCTCCTTGGGGACGGTCTGCATCCTATGAGGGTCTCTGCAAGGGCACATAAGTCCAGGCCCCTAGCCCCAAAGGGGACAACTCAGAAGGGCCATCCCAGCGTCAGAACTGCCTACAGGGTAGCCCAAGGATTCCATTTCAACTATCACAGCTCAACTTCTCTCTTTACCCACAATTCTTTTGTCCCTCCCACAATTCCCTTTCACTCCCGCAATTCTGTTTTGTTACCCACAATTCTGTCTCCCACAATTCTCAGTTCTTTCCACAATCTTCTGTCTCTCCCACAATTCCTTATTTCTCCCACAATCCCATGTCACTCCCAAAATTCTATTCCTTCCCACAATTCATTTTTCTGTCCCACAATTCCTTGTCTTGCTCACAATTCTCTTGTTTCTCCCACGATTCCTTGTGTCTCCCACAATTCACTTTTCTGTCCCACAATTCCCGGTCTTACCCGTAATTCTATTGTTTTTCCCACAATTTGCTGGGTTTCCCAGCAAGCCTTTCCTACAAATTCTTGTATCTCTCAAAATTCTATTTCCCACAGTTCTCTGTCTTTTCCATCATTCCCTATGACTCTGTCTCTCACAGTTCCTCAAAATTATTCATTTCCACAATGTTCTGTTCATTCACAATACTCTGTTCTTATTCCCCAGTCTCTCCCATAATTACCCATTATCTCTTATAATTCTGTTCTTTCACAATATTCTTTTTCATGATTTCCTTTCTCCCACAATTCTCCCTTCATTCTCATAATTATTCCGTCTCTCCCACAACACTGTATTCTCTCCCATGGTTCCCTGTATCTCCCAGAACTCTCTGTTCTCTACCCCAATTTCCTGTCTCTCCCTGAGTTCTCTGTTCTCCCACAATTCCCTGTGTCTCCCATAATTCCATGTTTCTTCCCACAATTTTTGGTTTCCTCTCACAATTCTCTGTTCTCTCCCACAATTCCTTATCTCAACCATAATTCTGTATTCTATGCTACAATTTCCTGTCTTTCCTATAATTCCCCATCTCCCCCACAATTCTTTGTTCTTTCACAGAATTCTCCACTCTTACAATTCTCCATTCTCTCAAAATACTCCATGATTGTTCAGAATTCCCCAGTCTCTCCCCTAACTCCCATTCTCTCTCATAATTCTGTTTTCTCACAATATTCTCGTTCACAATTTTCTATCCCACAAGTGTCCCTTTTCTCCCACAATTTTGTGTCACTCCCACAATTCTCTGTTTTTTCCTACAATTCCTGATGTCTTCCCCCATTCTTTATTATCTCCCACAATTCCCTGTCTCACCTACAAGTCTCTGTTCTTTCCCATAATTCCTTATCTTTCCCATAATTCCTCGTATCTCCTACAATTCTTTGCTGTCTCTCACAATTCTCTACTCTTGCACTTCTCCGTTATTAAACAATATTCTGTTCTCTTTCGCAGCTCCCTAGTCTGTCTCCCAATTCCACATTGTCTCTCACAATTCTCTGTTCTCTCATGATACTTTATTCTCTCCTGCAATTCTCCCTTCTCCCATAATTCCCTATCTCTCCTATCATTTTCTGTTCTCTACCACAATTCTCAGTTCCCTTTCACAATTTCTCAGAAGACCCAAGCCTGGTCCTGTAACTTCAGTGTTTCAGGGCCCAAGGGGAAGAACACGGCCCAGATGAGTGGTATGTGATCAGGAGGAAGGGGTATGGTGGGAGGGTTTGTGGTTATAATGAGAGCAGGTGTCAGGAAAGGTGTGACTAAGGGGGAGCACAAAAGACCAATTCTTTGTTTTTTCTACAATTCCTGAGTTCTTCCACTTAATTCCGTATTATAGCACTTGACAAAAGATTTGCAGTTATGTATTTGAATGTGTAATTCTCTTACCTGTGTATGGATTTTCTGAAGTTAAAAAATAGATCTTATTTGGCTTTATATCCCCTATATCAGCACAACTCAAAATGTGTCCTGGCAGTGGGGACCAGTTCACACACTGTTACCATTCTAATATGAGATGAGGAGCTTTTACCACAAGGCAAGGCAAAGCATTGCTTGCTTCATCCAGAAAGTCTTACTATGAAAAATGTCTCATCTCAGATAAAATTGTGCTTAGTGGCATAGCAGATTTATATTATAGTATAAGATTCTTAATTCAGCATTGGTCAATAACTAGCAGTTTCTGGACTGGCACTTGAGTAGCACTGCCCTATCATTACAGTGTAGTTTCTGTTGTATAATTGAGTGCTCACTGAAGCAGTCAGAAGCAGACACTGGAAGGGATCACAGAGTCAATGAATCATGAACAACATCACTCATTCAACAATATTTATGGAGCACCTATGATGTGTCAGGTACTGTGGGAAGTGCTGAGAATTTAAAAGTGCTAGACAGACTCCTTGCTCTCAGGGAATTTACATTCTAGTAAATGAATAGATTGGACAACAAACAATCCAACACAAACAGATAAATAAATAATTTAAGATCCTGATAAAAGCCACCAATTAAATGACACAGGTAGTGTGACAAAGATTGAGGCATGGGGGTCTACCCACCCCTGTGGGTAGATGATCTGTGGAGCAGAAAGTTTGTATTCCTCGGGAGCTTGTTAGAAATGCAGAATTTCAAGTCCCTCCCCAGAACCACTGAGTCAAAGTCTGTCTTGTAACATGATCCCCAGATGATCAGTGTGCACGACACAGATTGAGAGCTTAGGATACCTTCTCAGATATGGTGGTCAGCAAAGACCTCTCTGAGAAGGGTGACGTTTAGCTGAGACCTGAATGTTGAGAAGGACCCAGCCATGTGAAGATCAATGCAAAGAGTGGTCCAGACAGTGAGAATTCCATGGTAAAATGTTCTGAGATCAGAAGGAACAGGGAAAGACCAGTGTGGCCCACACAGAATGAGTTGGGGGCAGAATAGTAGGAGGTGATGTTGGGGCTGGATCATGCCGTAGGCCATGAGGAGGAAGTTACATTTTCTTTTAATTGAAATGTGAAGCCATGGAAATGTTTTTAAAAGGAAGAATTATTTGATCTGACAATAGAGATAGCTTGTTTTTCTCAACTTTGCTCTTCACCACTTTGTAGTTATGCCTGGAGACCTTCACTTGGTTCTATGCCAGCACTGCCCATGAACTTCATAGACGGTGATCTTTGCTAAGGCCTAAATGAATGAAGGTAAGTCCCTAAGACATAGCCAGGAGACCCCCCCACCATAGGTCTGTGTTCCATGGAGTCTGACAGCATTCATCACATGTGTACTCAGAGGGACCATGTCTACATCAAAGGCCAGAGTTACCTCTTACTCTTGGAAATAAACGCTACTTTTCCTTAAAGGGATTTATTGCCAATAAAATTAGAGATGGCCAGAGGTTATCATTCTGTTTAATATTCTCACAACCACTGTAATAACTTTAGAGGATATATTATTACTAGTTGGTAAGTCCCAAGCTTTTTTGTGTTTTGATGAGAGTCGAGGATTTCTTCACATAGACCTCTAAAAATTGAATTAATTGGCCAGGCACAGTGGCTCACGCCTGTAATCTCAGCACTTTGGGAGGCCAAGGTGGACAGATCATGAGGTCAGGAGTTCAAGACCAGCCTGGCCAACATAGTGAAACCCCATCTCTACTAAAAATACAACAATTAGCTGGGTGTGGTGGCACACACCTGTAGCCCCAGCTACTTGGGAGGCTGAGGCGGGACCATCGCTTGAACTCAGGAGGCAGAGGTTTCAGTGAGCCGAGACCATGCCATTGCACTCCAGCTTGGGTGACAGAGTGAGACTCTGTCTCAAAAGAAAAATTGAATTAATTAATTCACTGATTGTGGATGACTACCTTATATGACGAATTACTCCCAGTTTCTTATAGGAACCCTTGTTTCATGTCTCCAGATGTACACTCCCAGTTTCTTATAGGAACCCTGGTTTCATGTCTCCAGATGTATGCAGGGCATTGCTTTTTAAGAAAGTTTCTTTAATTTATAGCTGTACTTATTTAAGGCTGGACTTTCCTTGATACCTGCCAAGGTGGTCTGAGTGGGCACTAATGGCTCTGCAATTAGGTCAATTCAGAAAACTTAAGGCTATTCTTTTTTTTTTTTTCTTTTTTTTCTTTTTTTTTATTATACTTTAGGGTTTTAGGGTACATGTGCACAATGTGCAG
>NW_026652282.1:7764202-7789217 GCF_009828535.3 Hylobates moloch | reverse complement strand
AAAAAAAAAAGAAAAAAAAAAAAGAAAATCCCTAACAAAAAGATCCAGCTAATTGCCACTAGGGGGCGATGGAAGTTCGTGAACTGCTCTGCTAATCCCTGAGGCAACTGAGCACTTTAGTTGGTTTATTTATTCAAAGCTGGAATTTGGACGTGTGAACCATCAAGCTTAGGGAAATTCCTGGATGAGGAACACAGTCCTGGGAGAAACCTACCAAAGATGGAATTAGCACCTTGGCGAACCGCCTTCAGCGCAAAGAACTTTCTTTCCTTGTATGCCTTAAGAATTTACTTCAGTTCCCTTCTGTCTGAAGCAGAGGAAACCAAGTTAAACTGTGAATAAGCACGACAACAAAGAAGAGTTCTTATTTATCACTACCTGCAAACACATGTAAGTGCACAGTTTAAACCGCATTCAGACATCTCACAGCCACTTGGATCAGAGTTTTGGTGTGGTTAGGCCTCAGTTGGTAACTTTCCTGAGGAAAGGAGGGAGGTTATAGAGTTTATCTTAGGAAATTCTGAGTCATAGATAACACTTTAAGTGACAGTTAAGGAATCTAGTGAGAGGGAGTTTGGACAGGTTTAGAAAAGCACCCTATGGAAAACAAAGGAGAAAAAAAAGTATCTTCACTGCAAGAGTAATATTGAAGCCACTTGGTGGCGTGTTGTGGGCTTTATTTCTCCTTCCAGATTCCCTCGGTGGTGTCTGGAACCACTGGTAGGATAGGCATCCTGGCACTATACTTTGACCAGCCCAGTCATCAGGCAATATCAATGTTAGGGGTCCCGTTGCTACTTCTAGTTGGTCTTTTTTTCCCTCCCAAGATTGCCAATAAAGTGTCATCAGCAGCCGGGTGTGGTGGCTCATGCCTGCAATCCCAGCACTTTGGGAGGCTGAGGTGGGCAGATCACCTGAGGTCAGGAGTTCAAGATCAGCCTGGGCAAAATGGTGAAACCCCATCTCTACTAAAAAAAAAAAAAAAAAAAAAAAAAAATTAGCCAAGCGTGGTGGCATGCACCTGTAATCCCAGCTACTCGGGAGGCTGAGGTAGGAGAATCGCTTGAACCCAGGGGGTGGAGGTTGCAGTGAGCTGAGATAGCACCTCTGTACTCCAGCCTGGGTGACACAGCGAGACTCCATCTCAAAAAAAAAAAAGTGTCATCAGCACAAGAATTTGTCCTGCTTCCACTCCAGGAAGGGCCAAAGAGGACAAAGAGATATGGAACTTAAAAAGCAAGTCTAGAATGCACTTTTGTGCATAAGACATAAATATATCCATGAAATCATGTTGCATCCCCTGTGTAATAGGCTCTCCATTTCAAAAGCCCTCCAACTTGGCATAGGGATGACCTAAGGGCTCTAAGATTGCAGCTAGGATAAGGACCCATGGATCCCAACGCTCAGTGCCCTATGTCCTCTGGAACTTGCTGACACATGTTTCTGAGGGACACTCAGAAAACCTGGAAGCATGTTATATTAGTGAGGACATTTTTGGATTTTGAGTGAGAAGTCCAGCTTGAGTTAACTTAAGCAGAAAAAGAAATTTTGGGGTCACACTCTTAGGAAGTCCGGGGTGGGTAAAGCCTCAGGAAGGGCTGGATCCAGTCATTCTGCCTCCATCTCTTGGCCTGATGCCACTTAGTGTGAAGGCCTCTCTCCTAACTTCTTTAACATTTGGGGGAATTTGCTCTGACTGGGTCACATTCTTTCCCCTGGATCAATTACTGTGTCTGGGGAGGTGAGGCAATATGATTGGCTAGGTCTGGTGTGTTGTGATTGACAGCCCACCTGGGACCACCTGAAATGGGGGAGAGGATGTTCCTCAGAGGAAATGATGCTGAACAGACAAAAGCAGCATGAATCTCCAGGCAAATCATTTGTCTGTATGGACAGGAAGATCAACAAGCTGGAAACAGGAAGTGATCCATTAGCCAATAGTAAAATTAATCCCAATTGCTGTTTTGCTTCCTTAGATTCTAACATAGGCCTAATGAAAAAGCTCTGGATTCTTGTGTAAATAGTTTGGGAAATGCCTCTACTAATTCAAAGAGGATCTTGGAACTGTTTCTATTGACAAATGCCCATAAAGAGGAACCTGAGTTGTATTCACATGCTTCTTTTATTCCTACAATAAGGAAAGCACCAGCAGTTCAATATTGAATGCTGAAATGAAAAGGAAACATTCTGTTTAATAATGAAAAGGACCAACAATTGCATTTGGGGCTAAAAGTCCCAAAATTATCCCTAGAAACCTCTTAAGGTCTACATATTATTTGCAAGGCTCCCTAATGCAAATGATCTGCTTTCTATGTCAATCTTAGTCATATAAAACACATGCCCCAGCATAACACATAAACAAAAACAAAATAAAATTTCAAGAAACCAAGGACCAAAAATAGCTGTAGTCAACTGCTGATGAGGTGTGAATGGAAACGGTGGGACATTCTGGTCTGAATGACAGTTGCTCTTGATTTTCGAGGCTGAGAGGATTGTAGGAAGCCATTGTACAGATGGGATGACTTACCTACGCCACAGGCTGGCAGCCATATCCACACACCATTCCGAGCATAGGAGAAAAGCCCTGGGCCCAGAGGTGAGGTGCCCTGGAAAGGGCACCCTTTGGAGTCACAGAGCTCCAACTCTGGGATCTCTGACTGTCAGCTGTGTGATGTGGATATCACGTCATCTCTCAGAGCCTCCACTGCTTCACTGGTGAAGTGACAGGAACACTGACTTTATGGCGTCATGTCATGGAGAAAATGAATACTCATATTGATCTAACTCAGGAGTCAGAACATGTATTCTGTGAAGGGCCAGCGAGTAAATATTTTGGGCTTTGTAGGCCATAGACTCCATGGCAACTACTGAACTCTACATGAAAGCAGCCACAGACAATGTGTAAATGAATGGATGTGGCTGTGCTCCAATGAAAGTTTATTTACAACCTGAAGGTGGCCCTCAACTTTGGCCCAAAGGCCATAGTTTTCTGACCCCTGGTTTAATGGTTAGTTCCTCCCTGTTCAATAAGTGTTAGCTCCTCCTTGCTCATCCTGTTAACCCTTCTTCCCATTGTCAGAGAACATTCTGGTGATAGGCTGGATTGTGTTCCCCCAAATTCATAAGTTGACAGGCCTCACCCTTAATGTGACTGTATTGGAGATAGGGCCTTTAAAGAGGTAATTAAGGTCAAATCAGGTCATTAAGAGTGGGGCCCTAATCTGATAGGATTAGTGTCCTTATAAGAGGAATAGACACCAGGGCTTGTAACTCGCCCTCTCCACACCCAAAGGACCATGGAGAGCACAGTGATCTGAGGAAAGAGGGCTCACCATCACCAGGTGGGGTCAGTGGGCAATCTCGGTCATGCAAGTCCGCCTCCGGTTCAGCCATCCTCCACCTCTCCTAGTAGTGGGACCCAGCTAATTTTTTTTTTGTATTTTTTTTTTAGTAGAGACGGGGTTTCACCGTGGTCTCGATCTCCTGACCTCGTGATCCGCCCGCCTCGGCCTCCCAAAGTGCTGAGATTACAAGCGTGAGCCACCGCGCCCGGCCTACATGTCTGTTTTTTAAACCACTGTCTGTGGGATTTTTTATGGCAGCTCCAGCAGAATAATATAATCCCCTGTGAATTAGCTGGGTAAACGATGATGCCACCTTAAATTCCTTCTTTTTTAAAAACATCTTTTTATAAAAATAATCTTTTCATATAAAAAATTTATGTCTGTTTTATATAAAGCTTTATATTTTGTATCTCTTGTTATAGTGGAGGTAAAAACATCTGCCCTGCTTATGTAACAAAATTTTTGTGAGGCTTAAATTTAGTAGAAAACACGAGGTGTGATATAGCACAAGTAATTACCAAGACATTTCTGTTTCAGCCATGTCACTCATATTTGCAAATGTAAGCTAGAACGTAAGAGAGCAAATCTGGACCCAAATGTTGAAGTTTTTCTTTCCCTATAGTAAATTACTTGGTCAGTAGAGTGGGGTTGGTATTTGTTTGCTTTTCTTTTTTTGGAAGGTAGGGAGCTACAAGGAAGCTAGGAGAAGAAAACATGTATGAAAAGACTCTGGCTCCAGTCCAGAGTGTTTGCCTCTGCCCTTTGATGGCCAATGGAATCGTTTCATTCAGTGTAGTAAATTCAGATAAAATTTCCATGCTATGTTAGGTGCTGTGCTGGGTATGGTAGATAAAGAAGTGACAAAGACAAAGTCTTTGCCTCCAAGGACCTTATATTCTAGGGCAGAGGTAGGAGAGGTTGGGCTCAAAGCAGAGAACAGATGAATGAATAAAATAAGTGCAGAATTTGAATAATGCCAGAAAGAAAGCCAATCAGAAGTAACATGGTTGGGGGTCTTCATGCCCATTCATCTTGCCTTTTGTCCTCTTCTCCCAACTTTGATGTCCAAGTGTTTCAAGCTCATAGTTCCTCCTAAAGATGTTGAATCAAGATGATGTTCTTCTTGTTAGTATCATTTCTAATGTACAATTCACAAAATTTGTAACAACAATTGTTAACTGTGTACTTCTGGCCTGGACACTACTATGCTAGGCACTTTTTGGGGGGTAGTAAGCTTTTAAATTCAGAATAGTTTTAGATTTATAGAAAAGTCACAAAGATATACAGAGAGTTTCCATTCACGCTACCCCCATTTTGTTCTTTTACTAACATCTTATATTAGTATGGTACATTTGTCACAAGCCGTAAACCAATTTTGATACAATAATATTAACCAACACCCAAGATTTATTCAGATTTCCTTAGTTTTTATCTAATATACATTTTCTGGTTCAGGATCTCATCTAGGATGCCATATTACATTTGATTATCATGTCTCTTTGGCCTTTTCTTGGCTGTGAAAATTTCTCAGACTTTCCCTCTTTTTGATGACCTTGACAGCTTTGAAGAATGCTGGTCAGGTATGTTGTAGAATGTCCCTCAGCTGGGATTCGTCTGATGTAGTGCATTATTTCTCATTCTCATCCTTAACCTTCAGTGTAAGTATTAATTATTCATCTTTTATAGATGAAAACACTGAGATCCAGAGAGGTTAAGGAACTTCCTGAAAGTTACACAGCTAGCAAATGGCAGAAGCTGTGATTCAAACTCAGTGTTGACATGACTTCAAGCCACATACTTACTTTGCCTCCCTGGTCTCAATCTGCTAAATTTCTGACAATAGAATTGTTCTCATCAAGGCTATCAGGGTGATCTCTTTATAGTTCTTTCATATACTTTAAAGCAATTTGATGACATGCTTAATTAGATTAGAACAATTTCCACAATCAGTTGTTTGCTGAACTGGTTATTTGTATAACTTTGTTGATTGTGTTCCTAGTTGGTTGCGTTGGTTAATCCAAAAAGAGTATCACTGAAAAAGTATTTGAGAACCTGTGTTTCTAGAAGTAGTTCTCAAACTGTGCTCAGAAGTAACCTGGACTGCTTGTTAGTAATGCACTTCCCTGGGTTAGGGTGATCCACTGCCCATCTTTGCCCAGGACTGAGCAATTCCCAGAAAAGTCCCAGGCAAATCAGGACACTTGGTCACCCTACCACAGAACTCCTGTGACTCACTAAGGCCCAGCAATCTGCTTTTGAGCAAACTATCCAGGAGATTATTCTAAACGCACAGAAGTCTGAGATCCACTACATTAGATATAGAAATGAACTGATGAAATAACTGGTGGCCAGTTTCTGAAGATATTGAAAAACATTGATTTTCATCTGGTTGGGTATATTTAACTCTGCCTGAAGTTGAAGGAGAATAATATCACCCAAACTTCCAGCCTTTTGATCTTTACTTAAGAAATGGTACTACTTTCCCAGCTCTATATTTTAGTTGAAGAATGATGGGAGTTCCCAAAAGATATAAGGACTTTATGAGGCCATTATTTATCAGTCAGAATTAATGAATCTGTTATTAATCCAGGGTAGTGGTTCTCAAACTTTGGAAGCTCAATGGAATCACCAGGGAGAGTTTAAAAATCCCAATGCTCAGTTCAACCCCAGACCAATTTTACCAGAATAGCTGGGAGTGGGAGCCAGGCACTAATTTTACATTTGAGAGCCATGGATCGAAAGGAATGCTGTCCAGTAGAAATAGAATGTGAGCTGCAGTTTCCTAGTAGTCACATTTGAAAAGTAAAAGACAAGCACATGAATTTTAAGAACATATTTAATGTAACCCAACATATCTGAAATTTTATCATTTTAACCTGTAATCATAAAATTTTCAATGACGTGTTTTACGTAAATGTTTTTATACTAAGTCTTTGAAATCTGGTGTGTATTTTATGCTTACCGTACTTCTTAATTTGGATGCTATATTTTCACCAGAAATACTTATCTGTATTTAGATTCATGTACCTAAGTTGTTCCAAACATATTGAAAAGTATTCCAATAACTGAATTGAGTATGAGTTTTTAAATTTTAATTAATTAAATTTTTAAAATGTAATCTCTCAGTCTCAATAAGTACATTTCAATAGCTGAACAGATACATGTGACTAGTAACTTTGGTAATAGACAGCACATGTCCAGGGCAGCACTTCTCAAACTTTAATTTGGGCACATAAATTAGGCAATCTGGTAAAAACTTAGGTTCTGTTCTGAGAAGTGTGGGGTGGAGCATGAGGTTCCTCATTTCTAACTAGCTGCCAGGTGATACTGTTGCTGCTGAGCCAGGGACAACATTTTGAGTAGCAAGGATCTGGGAGTAATGTTGAATGATGGCTACTTCCACTCTGATTTCTCCACTTGCTCAGTGCTAATGTCTTATTTCAAAGGCTCAACATGAAAACAATAAGCCGTTCCTTTTTGGTTAGGAAATGTGTGTGTGTGAATATATATACATATATTACACATATGTATAAATGCATGCGCATATACACAAATATGGTGTGTATCCATGTACATGTATGTCTGAACTTGTCTGGAAGCATAAGCTAGCTCTGCAAATGTAAAGAGCACTTCAGTACCTCATATATTATGTGTCTTCATTTTATTTTAAATTCAGTGTACACTTCTTTGGTTCACTGGAACTGAACAACAGCTGAATGTTTAACCTTGATGTAGGTCTCTATATTCATTTATTTGCTTTTTAAAATGAATTAAGTAGGTTCCTGCATTGTGTTTCAATGTTTAAAGGTATTTAAAAAGTATTTGATGACCCAGGCTCTGGTTTTGTGTACAGTGCAGTGTAAATCCCAGTTTCATTTGTATGTGGAAATTTTTAGCTCCAGTACTTGTATTTCTTTCTATAGATGCTTTTTCATTGTTCTTTAGACATCAGTATGGATAGGAATTGCTTCTGGAGTGCTGTTTCAATGTTTATTCAATTATTCAGTTGATTCAATTCAATTGGTTCCTCTGAGCCGAAGTGATTTAACTCCTGGGCCAGTATCTAAAAAATAAACAAACCTCCAAAACCTAAAATTGACTGAGTTCTTTTTGAGGATTTATAATCTGAGAAAGTTATTCGAGCATAAACAGGAACCAAAATCATAATGAAATTGGAGAAATTGATCATGCATCCCTCTTATTTTTTACTTTCTTTTAGGGGACAATTTTTTTGGAGGGAAGCCACCACTGTATTTAGCAGTTGTTGAAATCACACGAAGAAGTGAAAGATATACCTATTCAAAACTTTTGGAAAGGCCGGGCGTGGAGGCTCACACCTATAATCCCAGAATTTTGGGAGGCCAAGACGGGCAGATCACTTGAGGTGAGGAGTTCAAGACCAGCCTGGCCAACATGGTGAAACCCTGTCTCTACTAAAAATACCAAAATTAGTTGGGTGTGGTGGCGGCCTCCTGTAATCCCAGCTACTTGTGAGGTTGAGGAAGGAGAATGGCTTGAGCCTGGGAGGTGGAGGTTTCAGTGAGCCGAGATTGCGCCACTGCACTCTAGCCTCGGCGACTGAGCAGGACTCTGTCTCCAAAAAAAAAAAAAAAAAAAAAACCACAAAAAACAAAACAAAACAAAAACAAAAGAATAAAAAAAAAAACTTTTGGAAAAAAATCAGGGGATAACTCATTAAAATTAAAGGAAATAAAATGAAAGATAGCAGTTGGGTATATCAAGGCAGGATTTAAAGGAAAAATATTAATTTTTACTTTAATCAATTTTTAGCTATTTTATCTATTATCAGTCATGTGAAGTGGGAAAATTATATTTCTTTTTCTTTATGAGACAGAATATTTATTCTGTTTATGATTATATATCCCAATAAATATAAGTCCCAGCATCATCCATGAAAATGGCTACTGATTCAAAAGCTTGATTCCTTTGGCTAGACACTGGAAGACTCAAAAGTCCCAAAGGAAATCAATGTTCTCTTTGTTTTATTTATTTTGTTTTAACCTCATGGGTATCTATAGGTGAAGTTTGGCATATAATATATTTTTTATTTCTTGTGGACCAAACCTCATTTAATAATAGATAATAACAATAGCTAACATTCATCAATTAAAATGTGTCAGGGCCTTATTAATTACTTTGTATTATTTTTATTTAATTATCGTAACAACCTTATGATATAAGTACGGTTAAAGTATAATTTTTAACAATTTAAAAACATGAATGTCGTATAAATACGGAATGAAAACATTCCAAACAGTCATTTAACTCATTAATGATTGGAACCATTACAAGATTAAACTAATTCCAAGAACATTTTGAGGAATCTGGTATTTATAGACATTTTGAGGGAGAAAAAAGTGTTGAATAAGATTTTGAGGCTACATTTAAAACTGGTTAATATCCTTCAAAGCAATAAAACCACAGTATTTGATATTATCTTTTCTATTGGATAGAAATTTATGAATTAATGTAACTTCAGATCATCTAAATTCTAATCAAATAGAAAATAGAAAGTCAAACACAAGTACACTCCCTAGATAATGAAGTAACTTTTAGCACCAATCAGTGCTCTGGTAAAATTTTGAAACGTCATGACACACTCTTTTAACCTTATTCAACTTTTAGATAATTTTTCTTGATAAAATTATAATTGTGTACATTTTACCAATGAGGAAGTTGATGCTTAGAGATGTTAAATAACATGATAAGGGAATCACAATAAGGGTAGAGCAAAAGTGGAACCCAGGTCCTTCTGATACTTTAACCCACTGTCTTATACCAGTTGAAAGCCATTTTTATCTGTCCTATAAAATTCTTTGTGTGTGTGTGTGTGTGTGTGTGTGTGTGTGTGTATTCAACATTGCTTACAATAAATGGAATCAGTATTTGAGATTGAAAAACCTTTATTATATGAAAATTTTTATTATGATGGTATCAGCTGCAGTGAGATTTGTCCTATCAAGGATTTTGTTCTGTTTTGTTTACATGTACATACATGCTTACAATAGTGGAATGATGCATTCTTTGCAAGCAAACCAGACCCCAACTAATGGTGGGTAAAGGACTCAGAGTTAGAAGTTGTGCCAAAGATAGACTATAACAGGATATAGTTATGCCGAAGATAGACTATAACAAGGCTAAAAAATGAAGGAGGGAGACAGACTTTGACAGCAACGATCTGAAGAGCCTTGATGGAAGAAAGCTGAGAAGGAAAAAACTACAAACACTGAAATGTACTTAACTCTCACCTTTTCAATTTGAAGCTGTTCATAGTGAATTCAGCCTGTGTTCTAAATAAACAGACACCAAAAGAATCATGTGGGAGCTAGAATGTTGACTCTGCAGATTCTGAATATTGAGCTGATTTATAGTATTCCAATTCTTTGATAAGTGTCTAAAATGTTTCAATAGTTAGGCTATCTATGATTTATTTGTATTTGATATTAGCTTTATGATGATATTGTTTATAAATCAGCATGGATTTTGTGTGAGTTATTACAAGAAAAGTTTACTCTTCTGATTAATTAAGGAAAGAACCACCTAACTTTGTGAAACTTCTGACTAATCAACATTTGAAATATGTTTGTTGGCATGGTTTTCTAAAATAGGGGGTATAATAAAGTAGGTTAAAACTGTTGTATAGTGAAGGTCCCCGAGATTGACCTAATTTATTTATTGTTTAAAACAAAACAAACAGAACAAAACTAAAAATCATGGACTTGTACTTCAGACTAGTATAGAATAACAAGGTCCAGATTTACCCACTTACCTGAAATAACAACAAAAAAAACTACACAAAATATATGAAGTAGTGATTTTCAAGACACTGATATCAGCTAATGAAGGACAGTGGTCCTTGAGAGATGATAAGTGATGTGAACTCTATGATTTCCCAAGCTTACTGCCTTGAGAGAATTTCCAGACCATCAAGCTGGGGAAGGGGGTCGGTGGAGCTTGATGAACTCCATGATATGAGGAGGTGGAGCTGAGAGTCCAGGGAGAACAAGAAGGCTAGAATTCACAGAAAAGAGTACCAGGGAGGAGAGAGCTGCCCAGAGATAGGACTCTGGATACCTGCAGAATCCATCACAGTACTGACAGTGTATTCATGTGAGGATGCTACCCAGAACCAGAGAAATAATGACCTGAAAGGATTACAGGGAGTGATATGCAGCACTCTCACTGGCATGGGAATAGTGCCTATTCCACCAGCAAGACTTAGAAAACCTCATAATTCATGAAGCATTAGATGGTAAACTCAGAAGGATCTTGCCTCAGTAATGGAAGAATAATTAGTTCTAAACACAGCTCTGGCCCTGCTTAACAAATCTTAAGAGCAAGACCCAAATGGATCAAAAAGTTAGGTAGAGACATGGAAGATATAGAAAAGACCCAACTCAAACTTCTAGAGACAGAACTGCAATGTTGGAGACAAAATAGACCACATGGGAATAGTGACAGAGTAGACATTGCAGAAGAAAAGGTTAGTGAATGTGAAGATATGTCAATAAAAGCTATCCAAAATAAAACAAACAGAAAGATTGCTTAAATGAACAGCACATCAGTGATCTGTGTGATAACTTCACACAGCCTAAGATATATGTGCAATTGGATTCCCTGAAGGGGGAAGAGGGATTATAGGAAAAAATTTCAATACAATAGCCAAAAATATAAAACTATAAACTCACATATCTAAGTAGGTCAATAAACCTGAAGCATAAAAAAGAGGAAAATGACACTAAGACACATCATAATCAAATTTAACTAAACCTCTGATGAAGAAAAAGTCATAAAAGCATCCACAGAAATAAAGACACTAAAGATACATTGCATACAGAGGAACAAAGATAAAGATAACAGCAGATTTCTCACTGGAAACAATGCAATCAAGAAGACAATGGATTTGCATCTTCAAAATACCAGGGGTGGGTGGACAAAACAAACAAGCAAACAAACGAAAAAAAACCTGTCAACCTAGAATTCTATACCCAATGAGGCTATTTTTCAAAAATAAAGGTGAAAGACTTTTAGACATCAAAGTCTGAAAGAATTTGCCACCAGCTGCCCCACACTATGAGAAAAGTTAAAAAAAAATCAGGCACAAGGAAACTGATACCAAATGGATTATATCTACACAAAGGGAAAGAATGCATTCAAAATGGTCACTACATGTGATAAATATACAAGAGTTTTTTCTTACTATTAAATTTCAAGAGATAATTGAATGCTTAAATAAAAATAATAACCCTGGAAACCATCATTCTCAGCAAATTAACACAGGAACAGAAAACCAAACACCACATGTTCTCATTCATAAGTGGGAGTTGAACAATGAGAACATATGGGCACAGGGAGGGGAACGTCACACACTGGGGCCTGTCAGTTAGTATTTAGGGCAAGGGGAGGGATAGCATTAGGAGAAATACCTAATGTAGATGACGGGTTGATGGGTGCAGCAAACCACCATGGCACATGTATACCTATGTAACAAACCTGCACATTCTGCACATGTATCCCAGAACTTAAAGTATAATTAAAAAAATAATAATCCTGTCATATGCATATTATAACATAGGTAGAAGTAAATGTATGGTAACAGTAGCACAAAGATTGGGAGGGGGAGAAATAGAAATGTACAATTGGAAGCTTCTTCTGCTATATAAGAAATGGTGTAATAATCACCATTTTGCCCACTTTTTAATGGGGTTGTTTGTTTTTCTTTTAAAAATTTAAGTTCATTATAGATGCTGGGTATTAGACCTTGGTCACGTGCATAGTTTGCAAATATTTTCTCCCACACTGTAGGTTGTTTCATTACTCTATTGTTTGTTTATTTTGCTGTACAGAAGCTCTTAAGTTTAATTAGATCCCACTTACCAATTTTTGCTTTTATTGTGATTGCTTTTGGTGTCTTTGTCATGAAATCTTTGCCCATTCTTATGTCCAGGGTGGTATTGCCTAGGTTATTTTCCAGAGGTTTTAAAGTTTTGGGTTTTACATTTAAGTCTTTAATCCATCTTGAGTTGATTTTTGTTTGTGGTATAAGGAAGGGGTCCAGCTTCAATCTTCTGCATGTGGCTAGTCGGTTACCCCAGCACCATTTATTGAATAGAGTCTTTTCCCCATTGCTTGTTTTTGTCAGCTTTGTCAAAGATCAGATGGTAGTAGGTGTGTGGCCTTATTTCTGGTTTCTCTATTCTGTTCCATTGGTCTATGTGCTTGTTTTCGTACCAGTACCATGCTGTTTTGGTTACTGTGGCCCTGTAGTATAGTTTGAAGTCAGGTAACGTGATGCCTCCAGCTTTGTTCTTTTTGCTTATGATTGCCTTGGCTATTCGGCTCTTTTTCAGTTCCATATGAATTTTAAAATAGTTTTTTCTAGTTCTGTGAAGAATGTCATTGGTAGCTTGACAAGAATAGCATTGAATCTGTAAACTGCTTTGGGCAGTTTGGCCATTTTAATGACATTGATTGTTCCTATCCATGAGCATGGGGTGTTTTTCCATTTGCTTGTGTCATCTCTGATTTCTTTGAGCAGTGTTTTATAGTTCTCATTGTAGACATCTTTCACCTCCCTGGTTAGCTGTATTCTTAGGTGTTTCATTCTTTCTGTGATACTTTTCTAAAGAAGACATACATGCAGTCAACATGCATATGAAAAAAAGCTCAGTATTACTGATCATTAGAGAAATGCAATAAAAACCACAATGAGATACCATCTTACACCAGTCAGAATGGCTGTTATTAAAAAGTCAAAAAATAACAGAGGCTGGTGAGGTTGCAGAGAACAGGGAACATTTATAAACTGTTGGTGGGAGTGTAAATTAGTTCAACCATTGTGGAAAGCAGCATGGTGATTTCTCAAGGAGCTAAAAGCAGAACTACCATTCAACATAGCAATCCCATTACTGGGTATATACCCAGTGTAATATAAATCATTCTACCATGAAGACACATGCACATTAATGTTCATTGCAGCACTATTCGCAATAGTAAAGACATGAAATCAACATAAATGCCAATCAATGACAGATTGGAAAAAGAAAATGTGGTACATATACACCATAGAATACTATGCAGCCATAAAAAATGAGATCATGTCTTTTGCAGGAACATGGATGGAGCTGGAGGCTACTATCCTTAGCAAAGTAATGCAGGAACAGAAAACCAAATTCCATATATTCTCACTTATAAGTGGTAGCTAAATGGTGAAAACTTACGAGCACAAAGAAAGAAACATCAGATACTGAGGCCTACTTGAGAGTGGAAGGTGGGAGGAGAGAGAGGAGCAGAAAAGATAACTATTGGGTACTGGGCTTAATACCTGGGTGATGAAATAATATGTACAATAAACCCCATGACATGAGTTTACCTATGTAACAAACCTTCACATGTACCCCGAACCTAAAATAAAAGTTTCTAAAAAAAAAAAACTTGAAGTTAGACTGTGATAAGTTAAAGATGTACACTATGAAACCTAAATCAGTGACCAAAATAACAAAACAAAGGATTTTAATGAGTATGTTAACAGAGGAGATAAAATAGAACCACAATAAATAATTAATTGAAAAGTTGGCAAAGGAAGAGGAAAAAGAGAACAAAGAACAGATGGGACAAATAGAAAACAGAGAGCAAGATGATATGCTTAAGTCTAATCATATTAATAATCACTTGCAATATAAATGGCCTAAACATTTCAATTTAAATGCAGAGATTATCAGATTGGATAGAAAAGCAAGATTCAACTACATGCTGCCTACAATTATCTAACTTTAAATATAAAGATGGAAATAGATAAAAGTGGATGGAAAGAAACAAGACTAATCAAAAGAAAGCTGCAGTGGCTATCTTAATATCAAACACAGTAGACTTCATAACAGAGTATTACCAAGGAGTAATAAGCTCATTTGTGGTAGGCAGAATACTAAGATGACCTCCAAGATTCCCTCTCCTGGTGTACTAAATGCAATAGGTAATCCTTTATTGGATCTTGGATGATTTTTTGAAAGCAGTAATGAAGTACATGATTCAGTGAATATGAAGAATAAATGTGGATTGTATATTAAATAATGTTATTTTAAGTAACATTTAAATGTTTAACATTTAAATAACATAAAATACTTAAAATAACATTAAGTAATGTTATTTTATCAATATTAAATTTCTCAGTGTGGTATTGGTGTTGTGGTTTAGTAGGATAGTAAGATAATATCTTGTTCATAAGAGATGTATGCTGAAGAATTTAGGGATGAAGTACTGTGAGATCAGCTTCATCTTATGCTCAGAGAGAGAGAGAGAACAAAGCAAATGTGGCAAAATATGAGCAATTGGTGAATTTAGGTATATGGTTGTTTATTTTGCTATTATTGAACATTTTCTGAAATTTGAAAAACTTAAAATGTCAAGAGAAAAACGGCATATGTCTTGTTTAAAATTGAAAGTGACCTCTTGAGGAGAAGGAAATAATTTGCTAATTAATTAAAGGGAAGTGTTTAAAGCCTTATTTAACTGCTTGAATGTTCAAATAGGACTGCAGCCGGTTTGGAGAAAGGCAGAAGATATAGATATATATATATATATATATATATTTTTTTTTTTTTCAAAAAGCAAGGAGAGTGAACCTTGGTGGGCCAATGCATTTTCTCCATCTTTTTACTTTGTGATAATTTCCTGTTTGCTCAGAAACATACATCAACCTTCCCTTGAGATTGACTCTGGCTTTAAGACTCTTTGTTTAAGAATCTTAGTCTTAGAATCTGGGTCAGGTGCCGTGGCTCACGCCTGTAATCCCAGCACTTTGGGAGGCTGAAGTGGGCGGATCACCTGAGGTCAGGAGTTCAAGACCAGCCTGTCCAAAACATGGTGAAACCCCGTCTCTACTAAAAAATACAAAAAATTAGCCAGGCGTAGTGGTGCGTGCCTATAGTCCCAGCTACTCGGGAGGCTGAGGCAGGAGAATTGCTTGGACTTGGGAGGCAGAGGTTGTCGTGAGCCAAGATCTTGCCACTGCAAGCCTGGCGACAAGAGCAAAACCCCGTCTCAAGCAAAACGAAACAAAACAAAACAAAAACAAAAAAACAAAACAACAACAACAAAAAAACCTTAGTCTTAGAATCTGACAATCAGTCCTAAAATCTTGACTATTTCTCCTAGCAAACCCCAAAGCTGACTAATTTTTGTTTAATATCCCAAGGAACTTCTTACAACCACAGTTTCCTGGGCCCATTCCTAGAAATTCAGGTTCAGTGTGTCTGGGTTGGGGACCTACAGATCTGTATTTTTTCTAAAGCTTTCCCAGGGACGGAGCATAGCTCCCTTCCACTGAGTTAGAATTTCCAGGAGAGGCACTTGAGAAGCTGTATTTTTAAAAGTGTCATTGAAGCTTCTTATCATTAAGAGAGTTAGAGGAACACTGACCTCTAGAAAGTCCTCATGCAAATAAGAATTCTGATGCCTTACTCCGACATTCCAAAGATCTTGATACTCAATATCCCCAGATCTTTATTGCATTGAGGTTAAGAAAAAAGTGTGTGTGTGTGTGTGTACACCTGCATGTGGGATGGGGAGATAATTTCGAAATGGGCATTCTAGCCTGGGTATTTGGGGAGTTTTATTGACTAAGCTTATTCAGATGATACTAACATTTTGACCATTTTTTTTAAATAAAGAAGAATCTCATTATCTCTTGCCCATTAAGTCTATCATTAAGGGAAAAGTTTTCTGTTTTGGTTTCTTAGGAATGAGGGAGGGATTGCACTGAAATATCACACAAACTATCCTTGCCCTTGACCACCAGCACACATTGAGAACTGGCTGGCCGGGAGGAGTTAGTCTTTGAAGTCCTGAAATAGGCTTTTTCTTTGTACAAAGCAAAATGTGTTCATACAGAATCTAAATCCATGAACCCCAGCCTGTAATCAACTCCACTATCCAGCTTAGATCAAAGAGAGTTAATACATGCCTTTTAGGTACAATTTGAATGAAGATATTCTCTGTAAAATCTATTGGATTTCACAGCGAGTGGGAGAGACAGAGTTAGACTTTATACTACTCAAGTGGACCAGGGACCAAATTTAGAGGTTAAAAAATGAGAGTCACAGGTGAAAGGAGTGTATATGAGAATACAGAAGCATGAGTGGATCTGTTCCCCTCCTTGGAACTTCCGACTGTAGGCCCTTTGCCTCCTTTGAGCCAGGAAACTGCCCAGAAGTGGGTTACTTGAGCAGGTGAGGCGTTGGGCTCTCTTAGGTGCCCCGGCAGTTAGGGAGACCTGAACTGGACTATCACACATCACCTGGTGATGACTGGAGAATTGCAAATCCCAACTTGGCCTTCAGGGTGGACAATGACCTCATTTGACTGTTCTGGGTGTCTAAGATCCCCATGAGTAGTAGAAAAATAAAGTTGTAGATACTAACAAGGGCCATGTGATCAGTTGTAGAAATGCAGATTGTAATAGGTATATTTTCTTCCTTATTTGATATGAATATATCTGTACATATTAATGAAATTTGTCCTCCATTCCTCTGTCTGTCATAGAATATAAGGGGTGAGTTAAGCCCATATTTCAATATTTAAATTACAGGATAAACAGCTATTGTGACTGACCTAGAAGGCAAATAAAGATCAACCAGTTATGGATAAAATAACAAATAGAACTTTGTGGCTTCACTTTGGGGGAAAGTGTGAGTGGGTTTTGGATGTATGAAGAATAGTTGCATCAAGTAGGACAGAAACATTATGTGGTTTACTTTATATGGAAGTTAAAAATGGGTAAGAAGGGTGTGTATGGCTGCTGCATTGACAAAGGGGCAAACTGTGGTGGATGGTCCATTGCCAAGTAGGTATCACTACCATTTTCTTCTAAGAGCTCGTCTGCATTGCAGGAGAGAAGTAGAGTGCTGTATATTTTCTGTCCCCTTCCCTGTACATTCTTGAGTTAGTTTGCCAGAGAGAGTAACATAATCTATTTTTTGGAGGGTTGAAAGATAAACAAAAGCTATTATGCTTGGGGTGGTTGCAGCTACATGGTAGGCAGGCAGAAGACTTAGAGTGACTTTGCAGGGAGTGCATGAGAACAAGATACTCTGCTGGTGCAAACTGAAACAGTTAGTGAAAGGTTTCTCAGATATTCTTGCAAGTGGGAGCAGTTTTCTGTCAAGCTTTTGCTAACCACCCACTTTGGTGTGCCAGGCTAAAATATTCAGTGTCTGATGCTCTGATCGTTGGTCAAAACTTTCTTGACCCTAATACCCCAGGTATTCCAATATTCATGTGACTAATACTTGTAGTAATTTCTTTATTCCTGGAATGCTCAAAATGATTTTCTTTTTTTTTTTTTTTTACTGAATTCAAGCTTATGCAGATAATTTGATAAAAGACATGCACATCTAAAATATGCATTTAAGGAAAATTCTATTGGAAGGCAAACACCGTAAGATCTATACAAGAAGTAAAGATACTGCTAAGCACATTTTAAAATACAAGGAACTTAAAAACACTATAATTTTCAACTTGACCTTGAGATCTGCGTCTTTTCTTAGGCTTCAGTCTGTTTTGGAGAGCCATCTACATAATATTCCAGGAGTCAGCAAACTATGGCCTGTGAAACAAATCTAGCTTGCCCACTTGCTTTTATAAACAAAATTTTATTGGGACACAACTTTGCCTATTTATTTGCATGTTGTCCATGGATGCATTCACTACAATGGCAAAGTTGAGTGATTGTGACAGAGACCAAATGGTACACAAAGCCAAAAATATTTTCTATGTGGCCCTTTACAGAAAATGTCTGCTGACACTTGTATTATCCGAATTCCCACCTCCTTCAAAAATTGAGTCTTTCTGTGTCTTCATTAACTTGGCTAACTTGGTGGGATTAGACTAAATAAAATTATTAATTTTTTGGCAAAGAGGTTTTGGATGCCTGAAAGAACCTTTTAACAGGCTCAGAGCACTCATACTTCCAATCTGGACAACAATGTGCCATTTTTAAGTAGCTGAATTCCTCCATAATCATCTGATTACCTTTGCAGTGTTTCCCTTCCTGCATTGCCTAAGGTTGATATGTATATTGTTGTTGCCTTGTATGGCTCCCAGCAGTCCAATCAATTTAGGACTTTTCTGAAGAATAGTTCTGCTCTCTAATTGGACTTGTGCATGTTACAAATGCAGAGAGGATTACTCATTTCTGTTGTAATCATTAAATAATAAAAAGAAAGGTTTCGATGTAAAAGTGAAGCATTTTGCATCTTAAATTCGATGTTTTGGAAGTAGTTAAAAAGCAATTTAATAGTTTACTGGAAATATAGAGAAATGATTATTAAAATGTTTTATGAGCAATATCCTTTAGTGAATCTAGTCAAATTTTTATTTTTTATTAATAAAATTAATAAAAAAGAAACTCTCTGGAAAGGTATAATTTAGAACACATAGCAGCCATGTTATGACATTCAGAAGGGATTCTTGAACTTTCAGTTATGATGCTGCTTCTGCTATAATTCAGTTAGCCTGCAAATATAGTATATAAGATAATAAATTCATTAATAAATATTATCCATCCATGTGCACATGTCATTAGTTAAGTCCAACCCATGTTAATTTAATCCATGTTTAAATGCATGCATTATATATTTATTATCTATCTATCTATCTATCTATCTATCTATCTATCTATCTATCTATCCATCTACTTATCTATGCAGTTCCTACTATGGGCCAGGCCCTGCTTTGATTCCTGTGCTTATGAGGACAGGATGAAAATAAGGAGAGAAAGGAAATTTCTAGAATCCTTTCTTTTGCTCAGCTATAGAGAAGTAGTATTTGTGGCTCTCACTCAAACTAACAGCTTGAGTGTGGCTCAGTCCGGTACCCTCCTCCACACTTACCTCTGGCTCATGTCCTCTTGCTGCACAGAGTAACTGAAAAAACACATAGGAGAATCATTTGAAAAAGATTTTTGTTTGTGTGAAGAGTCAACTCTAAAGTTTGTATTGGAGCAAAGTTAATATGGAGCAGAGGAAGCTGCTTGCACTTCTTCCAACTCCATCGTCTGATATTTATTCTTCTTGACAGGAAGATAGACTGCCAACTTTGTTTTTAATTATTTGAATAAAATCACATACATCATTCTCCCTTTTCTCGTGCTTTCCTCTGAAATCCCATCTTCTGTGTAACTGGTGCTGATGAAATTGCCGGTTTTGGCATTAGTGCTTCTGTCAGCCAAGTGAGATTGACTGAGTTAATCTCCACACCCTGAAATGAAGCCAGGAACATTGAGCCCCACTTCCCTCTCTCTCTCCCCTAGCTCTCTACCTCCCCTCAGCTTTTTACCTGCCACCCTCCAGACATACTGTATGTCTCTGTGGCATCTAACCTGGCACCTGAATAAACATTTTCAAGTATTTTTTTAATTCCCTACCTTCCCACATCCACTTTTTTCTTTAATCTATCTTTCTTTCTTTCTTTCTTTCTTTCTTTCTTTCTTTCTTTCTTTCTCTCTTTCTTTTTCTTTTTTACAAAATAGTTGAATCCTCTTTTTTTGTATTCTAGTGTAAACATGGAACAAATGTATAACTCATCATAATGGACATCTGTTACATGAATAGTGGAGAGCCCATATCTCCCAGATTAATCACTGTTTCTATTCATTTGGAATTAGCAACCTGTGACTTCAAGTAACTCCCTGATGAGATGGAACACACATTCTTTTCACAGATGCATAGAAATAGGAATAAATCTACAATTTGGCAAATGCATCAGATGCAGAAAACAGTGCATGCTTATAATAAGAAAATATAATAACTGTCTTGGACTAATATGTGGTTACTCTGACAAAGAGGAATTTATATAGTCGAAACTTCTTGAAAACAGTCTCACCTGCGTAAGTGTTTTCTAAACTCTGGCCCCAGGGGCCTGCAGTTTCCTGACAAAGTTTTCTCATGTTATTTGTTCTCTTTGGAGACTTGAAATTCCTCATCACTTAGAAGCAAGATAGAAATTTGGAGGCTATGAAGCGTAACAGAATTATCGTCTGTAGGAGCCAGGGTCTTACTGGCTACCCTTCTTTGTTGAGGCATGTTTTCAGAAAGAGTATGTTTCTGTGTGCTAGGACTGTGTATCCAAGCCATCTATCATATATGGACCATTGAGTGAGTCAGCATAAGCTAATGATTCCACAGTTGTGTCCCACTGCACATTTAGAGAGAATATTTTACTCATACTGGAATAAGGAGTGTCCAGCATAAAAGGTTTGCTGAACTTATTTATGTTATAAAATAATGACAGCTTTTATAACAAAGTCATTTGTTCATTCAGCAATCGTCTATTGTTCTGATCCTGGCACTGTTCTCATTTGGGATATAAAGACTTGTATATTTTCCTTAAAAGTGAATAGTCTAATAAAGGAAAAAGATTTGCCTATGCATGAGGATAATACTGCATACGAGATCCTTTCTGATAAGTACCTGCACAATGAAATGGTCAATCTTTCCTCAGTGAGCTGGAAGCAGTGAAAAGAAATACAGAAATGACTTGAGGGTGAAGGTGGCATTTCAGCGGAGTTTTGAAGGAGGGCGATATACTGGGACCTTGGATGTAGGGTGGGACAGAATGGGAATGTGACTATCTTCCTTAGATTACATCCTGTTTATATTCTGCTTCTAAAGGCAATCTTAGAGTGTATAAGATGTAAGTAGGAAAATTATATAGTGAGGTCCAGGTTTGAGAGAAAGAGGTAACAGCTTAGGCCACATGAAATGATTATAATCTGATGGTAGGAGAAACACCAAATAGTTCACCTGTGGTTTCTTACACTTGACTATGCTGAGTATAGACAAGTTATAAGAAAACTTTGACCAAAAAATTGTCAAAAATTGTATTTCCGTAAAGTTCAACCTAACACATGTAACATGCATGTACATGGCACAAAATCCCAGAAGACAAAAGGGAGTGAAAAGTATGTCTCAATCCCATCCCTCTCCCCCAGCCACCCATTTTCCTACTTAGAGACCTCTGCTAGAGTTCTTCCAAAAGGTATTGTTGCCATATTCAAACATTTCCATAATGTAACATGTTAAAAGGAGGGATTCGTCCAGGGTCAGTTTTGTCTGGGGAATGAAGACAATGAGCATCACACTCCAAGAGACCACCAGGACAATAATTCTAAGTAGACCATGGAAAACCTGAGTAGAAGACTCAATGACCTGACAGATAAAAGGGTCAAGGGGACAGAGGAAAGAGGTGTTTGGTAGAGGGATTTCCTTGGAAGAAGTGGCACTGAGAGTCCCATTTCTTACTCCCAAGAATGAAGGCAAGGAAACTCCTACCTCTAGCCCCAATCCTAGTAAGAGGAGCATCTGTGCAACCTACACTGAAATGTGAGGTCTGTGCCTTGAAACTGGAGAGCCCAGAGCGCTGGTGCCTGACTCATCTGAGGAACCCTGAGTGGCCTATGGTAGAGGGGAGGGGACTCCATTTGGAAGGGAACTGCCTTCCCTCCAAAGTTGCATGGATTCCAGAGACCAGCTGTGGCGCTTGTGATGGGAATATTGGCCCAGGGTTGTTTTTAACAGGAATCTTATAGCAAGGTGTTGCAAGTTGGTTTCTCTAGTAAGTACACCATGAGAAGGAGTTTAGTGTGCGCATGTCCAATAGTTTAGTGTGCACATGACCCTTGGGGTCAACACCTGGGAAAAGGAGGGGAAGAAAGCGGGATTTGCAGAGAGGGAAGCTGAGCTTCAGTGCAGGCCCAGAGTCAGCTTTGGCCATTTCCATGGAGAGTTCTGGGGTAAAATGGCCCATCATAATGGTCGCACTTGGGCCAAATGACAGGAATTTTATACCTTTGCTTTGACCAGTGGCCATTGGGTATAGGCCACCCTGGGAAGGATGTGACCTTGGCTGTGGCAGCCCTCTGCTGCCAAGTTGCTGCCAGCTGAGAGTTGTCTGCCTGCAGCACTCTCAGCACAACAAGGCTTTCCTTGAAGAGGGATCAAGATGACACATCTGAATGTCCATCACCCTAGGCAAGGGGACCTCAGCATTAAGAGGCAATTGTGTGCAATGCTGGGGCAGATGCTAAGAGGGGACTGGGAACAGTGAGTCAGACAAAAGGCCGTGTCACGTTACAGGTGTTGTGGTCAGGATGGCCCAAAGGGACCCCGTGAAAGCTTGCGTACCTGCCTCAAGAAGGCAGCCATCCTAGAGAGTACAAATCCATCTCACTACAGTATGAGTTAGAAGTTTTTAAACTGCTTGTATAACCAATGGCACATTCATGTTGAGTAATCTGAAAAGACTTTAGTAAAGGGTCTAGTTACAGAGGTGTGAAAACCTCAAGTGTAGGTACGCTACCCATAAGCTAGTGAGTGGACACTGCTGGCATCCCATGCCAGAAGGGTGGAGAGGAGAGATCAGCTTCCAGGACCCAGACACAAGGAGAGCTGAGTCAAGAGGGCTACCTGACTAGGCTGTGACCTTCAGCTAACAGAACCTGACCAAGATCACTTTGCAGTACAACACTGGGGGAATTCCTACTTCAAACTGAATCTCTTCACTTTCTCTGATACTATCCTGAGACCCCCCATTGGAAGGCTCATTCACAAAGTCCATTTAGGTCAGCCCCCAGGGGCACAGAGCCAGACCTACAAGAGAGGAGTGTGCAAATCCTCCCTTCCCCCACTTGATCACATGCGCACGCGTGAGAGAGAGACAGAGAGAGAGACCTGAGACCCACTGCTTGCCCTTCCCAAGCAGCAAGCAACTGGACACTGGACAGCAGCCTGTGATGGTTGGGGAAAGGTGTGGAGAATGTTTTCAGATGATGGCTGAGACCAACTTGCATGTCTGTACTCTATACCACCCTGAGGTCACAATACATCAGTGCAACTTCTTAGTTTTCAAGATGAGACACAAAATAAAGTGCAGTTCTTGGGTCTAATTGAATCATAGAATGGGTGGGGGGAGGTGGAGGAGTAACCTGTGCCTTGGTGTTTGCTCTGGAAAGGTGAGGGGTATCATGTTTGGTTCCTCTCTTTACCCTACCTCCCCCCAGTATCAAGGCTGATCTTTTCATCTCAGGTCACATACTTGGCCACAGCTTTCCTATCACTGAAATTTCTGAATCTGGATGAAAGGAATCCCTGGAATTTTAACCCTGGGCCTTAATTGAAGAAATTAATCCTGTGATATTTGAGTCTTGGGAGAAAAAGACACCCTAGTGTTGAAGTTTCTGTGGTTTATTTTCTTGCTAGAAATGGATGTTTGATTCTCCATTGAGGATGAGGGCTCTTTAGTTGTGGGGGAAAAGAGACAACCACAGTAACTCTTTTGGTTATGCCAAAGGGAAGTCATAGCTCTAAGCCATCTGCATAATAATTCTTCATTGTAGGTCAGAGATGTACACTCACAGGAGGCATACCTGATGCTGGTAATCAACGATAAACTTTGGTTGCCTCTCTCTAGGTCCCAGGAGAGTGTGGCTATGGGAGAGGCAACGGTCAAAAGCCTTTCCAGGAAGAGTAGATGGGGGTGGGGGAGGTGGGCTCAATTCTGCAATGTAGTGGGCACTGGGACCTACACTATTTCATATCCAGTTTTACGTTTTCTCTTCTGCGTTGCAGTTCTCTCCTTTTAGCCTCCTGTAGTCAGTAAAGTCTTATTAAACCCTGTAGCCTGGTCTTAGCGGTGCTTTCTGAAATCAAAGGAGTGGTCAATGTCTCTGTAGGGGACAAAGTTGTGAGAACAGTTATTGCAGCCTGCTGGGAAAGCTTGTGAGACATTAAGGCGCTAAATTCCAAGGCTGGCTGTAGCCTCAAGGGCACCAGAGTGAATGAACTTAAGGAATAGTCAACAACTATCTTTAGGAATCTCCATGTCAAAGATACCTGAGCAGGGAAATACACCGTGACATGGGATGGGAATTTGACCACTTCTCCTGGGATATTAAAGGGAAGTGCCACAATGAAGCAGGAGCACTTGGGACATCTGGATATTAATTCCAAGGAGGGACCTTAGTGGTTTCTCTAAAAGGCCATCTTATTCAGCTGCTGCTTGGATATTTGTAATCATCCTTTTTCTTGTTGGATGGGACTATTTGCTAGAAAATTCTTCCAGTGAAAGATAAATTTGGGTTCTTGACCTGCCTTTTCCTAGCTACCTCTTTCTATTCTCTTCCGTTCTGCACTTTTCAGTTAAACGTTGCTCGAGAAGCGTGGTGTATGGTAGAAACATTGATTTGGAGTCACAAAAACTCATATTCAACATTGACTGTACTTAAAGGCTGCATTTCCTTGGAAAAATTACTGAATTTCCCCAGCTTGAATTTCTATAGTTATTACTTATAAAATGAGGACACTTAATTATAGTTACTCTTTTCGATGCTCATTTTTTTTTTTATTATACTTTAGGTTTTAGGGTACATGTGCACAATGTGCAGGTTTGTTACATATGTATCCATGTGCCATGTTGATTTCCTGCACCCATTAACTCATCATTTAGCATTAGGTATATTTCCTAATGCTGTCCCTCCCCCTACCCCCACCCCACAACAGTCCCCAGAGTGTGATGTTCCCCTTCCTGTGTCCATGAGTTCTCATTGTTCAATTCCCACCTATGAGTGAGAACATGCGGTGTTTGGTTTTTTGTCCTTG
>NW_026652282.1:7744943-7764192 GCF_009828535.3 Hylobates moloch | reverse complement strand
TGTCTTTATATCGATGCTCATGTTTTCATCATAGATTAGTAGGAGCCTCTTTAAGCTGGTCCTAGTTTCCTTCTGAAATAACCCTATTTATCTTTGAAATCTTCCTTGATTTCTGGCACTACGTGGTGTCACAGGCTCATCTTGCATCTTCTCTTCCACTACACCAGACTTTGAGTTGGCCATCTCTCCAAGGAACACTAGTACCTTTCAGTGGGGAAATGAAATTAGAGGCCAAAATCTAGGGACTTGGACTTATTTCTATCAGAATGCTGTTGTTCCTAGGTCATTTTAGTTGACAGAGCCAGAAAGTACGTATTTTTAAACTTGTGAGCTCATATTAACATTTCCAACGCAAATGAACAGTACTTTTTTTTTTTGCTTCTTTTGTTTTATAATCATAACTTTGTTCTCTTATATGGAAAATCTTTTTACGTAAAACTGGTAGCATGATTACTTCTTGTCTCTATATTTAAAAATGAAGAAAATATTTCAAAGTAACAATGTAAGTATTACCACAAATAATTATAACAGTGGGATGAATGCTAACAAGAACAACAGCAAATTACTAATTGAAAACTACCAAGCTCACACAGTTGTAATGAGGAGTAAATGACCTCCTATGTCAATTTCCCGGAACCTAAGACACACTCAGTACTCAATAAATAGTCTTCTACTCCTCCCATTCCCAACTCTCTGTCTCAATCAAATCTTTCCTTAGTGGTCCTTTCACTATTGGATAAAGCCTAAACACAAGCTGGCATTTTAGCCTTCTCCAAAGATACTTCTATCTGCTTTCCCTAATCCCAAACTGCTTCCTGTGCTCTTGTTCAAATGCCTTCAATCCTTTCAAAATGCTATATGCACTTTGGCTTTTGAGTTTGGCTTGTAGTGCTCTATTTACCTCCTTTCTTCTCTCCCTTCCAAATGCATCATCCATTCCTTTCCTTTTGAATTGGTATGACTGCTTTAACAGACATTAAATTCATATATATGTATGTGTTTGTGTGTGTGTGTGTGCACATGCATATGTGTGTGTATATACACATACTATATATATTTGGATCTCTTTTCTGGATTTTCCATTCTGTTATACTCATCTCTTTTATCTTTTGTCATGTTAATGCCACACTCTTTCATTATAGTAACTTTATTATATGTTTTAAAACATTATTAGGCACATCTTCATTATTACATTTTAAGATTTTCTTGCAATTTTCATGAAATTTTACAATCAGTTTTGATCTGATTCAACCTCCCAACCCTCCATCAAGAAAAAAAAAGTCCCACATTCTAAATAACTTTGCCTGGACTTTTATGGAAATAGTATTAAACCAGTAGATTGGCTTTTTTGTGACCTTAAGTCTTCCCAGAAAGGAATTCTTCCTGTAGAAAATCTTGTTTTAATTATTTTAATGTAATTTTATGGTTTTCTTCATGTAGGCTCTGTACCTGCTTTTAAAAATGTATTTTGAAGTATTTTATAGTTTTCGTTGCTATTATATTTTTCTTTAAATTTCCACTTTAGTTGGTGTTTTTAAAACTACTGTTATTTAAAATAATAAAACTATTATTTTATAATACTTTTACATTTACAGAAAGGTTACAAAGATAGTACAGAGAGAGTTTCCATATACTCTGCACCCAGTTTCCCCTAATATTAACATCTGACATTAGCATGGTATTCTTTTCAAAAGTAACAAATCAATATTGAAGCATTAAAACTAAAACCCATTGTTTATTACATTTCTTTAATCTTTACCTAATGTCCTTTTTATGACCTAAGATCTCATCCAAGATACCCCATTGTATTTAGTTATCATGTCTCTTTGGCCTCCTCTTGGCTGTGACGGTTTTTCAGACTTCCCTTGTTTTTGATGAACTTGACAGGTATTTTGTAGAATTTCCCTCAGTTAGGATTCATCTGGAGGTTTCTCATAATTAGCTGGGGCTGTGGGTTATTGGGAGAAAGACCACAGAAGTGACATACCCTTCTCATCACGTTATATCAGTGGCACATACTACCAATGTGACTTTGTAGGGTAGATATTGAGCTTGATCACCTGGCTGAGTAATGTTTGTTAGGTTTCTCCACTGCTAAGTTATTCTTTTTTTTTTGGCCCTTTCCATACTACTTTCTTTGGAAGGAAGTTACTATGCATAGATCATATTTAAGGAGTAGGAAATTATCTTCTACCCCCCGGGGGCAGAAGATCTATGTGAATTATTTGGAATTCTTCTACATGTAAGATTTGTCTGTTCTCCCATGTATTTATTTATTCAATTATTTATTTATATCAATATGGACTCATGGATATTTATTTTATACTTTGGGTTATAATCCAATACTGCTTGGATTATATTCAATTATTTATTCATAACAGTTTGGACTCATGGATATTTATTTTGAACTTGGGTTATAATCCAATGCTGCTTTATTTATTTTGTTGCTCAAATTGTCCTGCCTGTGGCCATTTGGAGCTCCTTCACTTGGCTCCTGTGTCCCTTTGGCATACTCTCATGATTGTGATTGCTTTTTTAGTACTTCTTTACTTCTAGCACTACAAGATGCGCCAGGCTCATTTTGTGTGTTTCCTGCACCAGCTTTAGGCTTAGCCATCTCTCCAAAACTCCCTGGTTTCTTTTATTTGAGAATGATATTAGAAACCAAGATCTGGGTGCTAAATTGGCTTTTTACTAGTAGGCTCTTTCATCTGGCAGAGCTAGGAAATATATGTTTGCAAAGTAAGCCATGCATATGCACATATCTATAAATATTTCTATATGTGAACATTTGTATCCACATTAAGCCGACCATAAATCGCTATTGATTTTTGGCAGTATCTATTAATTTTAAAATGGACATATACTTTTACCCAATACTCCTAATTTGGAGACTTATTTCTACAGAAATAAAATTACAAATAGATGTATATATAGAGCAAGGGATATTTATTGTAGCATTCTTTATGGAAGAAATTACTAGAAATTATTGTTCATAGAAGTTTATTACTAGAAATCGCCAAAGTGCCTATAAAAGTATGAACATTTTAATAAATTATTGTATATTCATACTGTGAAGCGTTAGGTAACCATTAAAATATAATTAATCCTTTCATGTATTAATCAGAAATATATCAAAGATTTTTTGGTAAATGATAGAAGCAAATTGTAGAGTAATAGAGTCCTATTTTTTTAAAGTTTGTAAAAAGTTTTTTTTTAATGTAGGTACATGTTACAATGGGCCTGAGAAAGATGTAGAGAGAGATGTAGAAAAATGTATACCAGACTGTTAACAAAATTATGGGATTTTGGAGGAATCAGAATATTATTTTAAAATGTATATACCTTAATATTATATGCTTCCTATGATAATCACACTTTACCTTATTTTATGTTCTTAAGATCTAATAAGATCATTTCAATCATACACAAGAAAATATGGAGGGATGGGTTTGGACTTACATGGAAAAGGTGCTTGAATATTATTCCACTTTAATTTGCATACTGTAAGCTCTATATGTTGTTACAAATTATCTTTTGGGGCTATCATTTGGGGAAACATACAAGATAGAACAGAACTTCATTATTAGAATTATGAAAATCACAATGGCATTTGAGGACCTTGTTTCAAATATGCGTTACTGTCTGCTAAAAAGATACCTCATTGTGCCCGGGCGCGGTGGCTCACGCTTGTAATCCCAGCACTTTGGGAGGCCGAGGCAGGCGGGTCATGAGGTCAGGAGATCGAGACCACGGTGAAACCCCGTCTCTACTAAAAATACAAAAAAATTAGCCGGGCGCGGTGGCGGGCGCCTGTAGTCCCAACTACTCGGGGAGGCTGAGGCAGGAGAATGGCGTAAACCCGGGAGGCGGAGCTTGCAGTGAGCCGAGATTGCGCCAAGAGACGGGTCCATCTCAAAAAAAAAAAAAAAAAAAAAGATACCTCATTGTAGTCTGGTGATAGCTAATTTTCAATCAATATATTTATATCTCCCTATTCAATAAAAAGAAATATACTTTTTTTTCAGATTCTTAAGTTGGTGAACAAGTCCTCCTCTTTTTTTCCCAAGTCTGATCTAAGGACACCTTGTTTTCACTTTTCTCCCCTGTGAAATACCAGAAAGAGAGATGAGGTAGCTAATTTAGCATTTATGAGTTGGAGATACAATTTCACCACATTAGGCAGTGCATCTGAAATATTCCCAGCACCTCTCCTGGACACCAGCAGGGCTGCTGGACAGTGGTGGCAGGAGTGTGCTAATTTATTCTCAGGTTAAACACAACTGCTTCTCCTCCTCTGTTTCTCAATATTGTCCTGTTATAAATTACCAGATCTTCTCAGAAGTAAAGAGGAAAACAGGCACAAGGATGATGACAAGACTGTGTTCGATTTCTTGTAGGAAATATTCTTCAGGTCCAATATAAGTATTTTATTGAAAACTTAAAGTTTGCTTATACTTTCAATTTTTATTTATTTTATTAAGTAGTAAATACTATATTTCTAAAAATACTAATAAGCACTTAATTAGGATATTAAAAATTAAACCTCCAATAGTTTAAATGTAGATAACTAATATTAGTGATTTAGGATTAAGGGGGGTTATAGTTCTAGAATATTTTTTAAAGCTCTTGTAGGTAAAATTTTAGAAAAAATCTTTAATCTGATATAGCTTGTTCTATTCATCCTCAATGAACATTTAGTTGGTAGTTTCACATAGGCCCCTTTATGATGGCATTGCCAACTTCTTTCAGTTGGAGATAGCATAGCACAGTGAAAATTGTGTGCAGTGAAAACTGTGGTGGTATTAGTTCTGGGTTTGAATCTAGCCTCAGTCAAGTTTTTCAATACCTCAGAAACTTGTTTTTTTCTCTCTGAAATGACAATGAAAACACTGCCTTGAGGATTAAATTAGGTAATATACAAAGCAGCTAGAGTGCCTGTTTAACAAATGATAGTCATTGATGTACATATGCAACAATTTCATCATTCTCTGCTTCTAAATAGTGAGCCAGTGAATAGAAGCAGTAACCTATCTGCTTAAACGAAGAGAAAATGAGGTGATGATGCAGGGTAGGTGAGCCCCCAAATTGGGGCTTAGCCTAGGAGGGTTCTTGGCTATGTCCAGGAAAGAACTCAAGGGTGAACCAGTCATGTTAGACAGTAACTTTTATTGAAGCTGAAGCATACAGCAGCAGCAGAGGTACTGCTTCTTGCAGAGCAGGGCCATCCCATAGGCAGTGTGCCCAGAGTAGCAGCTTGGAGGCAGTTCTGTAATCGTATTTATACCCACTTTTAATTATATGCAAAATAAGGGGCAGATTATGCAGAAATTTCTAGAAAAAGGGTGGTAACTTCCAGGTCATTGGGTTATTGCCATGGAAGGGGGTGGTAACAACTGGGTGTTGCCATGGCAATGGTAAGCTGATGTGGCACACTGTGGGCATGTCTTGTGGAAAGCTGCTTCCACCCCGTCCCTGTTTTAGCTAGTCCTCAATTTCGTCTGGGATCTGAGAGCCCCATCTCCAAAGTCAAGTCCCACCTCCTACCTCAATTCAGAGCTGTGCAAAGGAAATTAAGACCATGACTTTGAATTAAAATGGATGTTAGATAAGGAATCCAACTCCCTGAAACACATTTAATTATTATAGCCTAATATTACAAGGGAAAATGTCAGTATTTAAATGAGCCCTCAAATGTATCATAGAACTACCTTGTAGGATGAATCATTTATGACTGTGGTTCACATTTTATTTTACCAAACCAGAATAGGTTTTCCTCTAGAAGTTTCAGAGCAAATATATCCTTCTCAACATTAATTGCATTGTCTCCAATTAAACTTTGATTGTTGCCAATTCACAGGAAATTTGGTTTGAAGAAAGCATTTATAATTTTGGGATATCATTCATTGCAATGCTACAGAAGCAGAACACAGATTAAAGAAACACTTTCCAAACCAATGTCTGGATTTTGTTTGGAATTATCCTCAAAACCCCAATTCTGAAGCTTAACTGGGAATATCAAATGACTTTCCATGTCAGTTATCCCTCCTATCCCCTACTTGTCCCTCCTTTCTGCCGAATAATTTTTCTAACTATGGCATTATTCATTCAACTGAACTAACTACCATGAAGGTGAAGCATACTGAAAACCCACGCAATGTCAGAAGTGGAAAAATCAGCTAATATTTTCAATTGTGTTATAAAAAGATATGGACTATACATTGTAGTCTATTCATGTTGCTTTCTTTTGGAAGGTATTACCTAGCACTGACACGTGAAGCCAGCTGTGCCTGCCCAGAGTTGGAAATGTTACAGGTTTCAAGAGGCAGTTCCTTGTGCTTTTATTTGGAAGGCAAGCTCCTTTGTGTGGTGTCCCACCCCACCCTGTTATTGGTATGAAGCTACATATTTCAAAATGTCTTGCTTATGAATACCAGGCAGAAAAAGCATCCATGTAAGCATTTAAAGAGAGGGAAAAAGGACTAAACTGGATGAAGAGAAGCAAATGAATTTTGGAAACCCTGTTTGTTTTTCAATGAGATCCCCTGCTTCCTTTTTCCTCCCCCTTCTTTCAGTCCTTATGGAGCTATTTCAGAGCCAAAAAAAAAAAAAAAAAGAAATTTGGGGAAAAATAATGTTTCAACTTTCATAATGTTGCAATATTTCTTCTCTTTGCATTTTTCTTTTCATGTTGAACAAATAATTTGTTTTTATTGTATTTTACCGAATTTCCTTTTGAATTTGCATTTCTGAAACCTGGCCATTGTGGAAACACTTATAAAAAAATCTAACCTATTATTAACTATCAGATTTTGCCTATTGGAGTCACTAGCATCTGCCAATTTGCATCTCTCTCCCTAATCCGTACACACAAATCCATTCTCTCTTTCTTGCCTGTCCTGAAGACTGTTGCATTTCTGCGATTTTTATAACACTCAATTATTTTGGGATCTCTTACAACTTTGTTGTTCACCACTCATATTTAAGTCCTTAAGGAAATTCTACAATAAATAATACTTTTAAGGCTACAGCTTATCTCTTTGCAAATTTATTTATTTTATTTTTTGCTTCATTCTATCATATCATGACCAAGATTGCAAGCCAGTCTGCCAGTTGCTGTATGTGTAATTTCTGAAAAGAAAAAATTGTTAGATTCAAAGTATAATTGTTTTTGTTTTCAATAATTCATTCAAGGCAAAAATTACCTATCTAGTTTTGTGAATCCTTAATTATTTTGTTCTATCTATATTTATGTTGTCTGTTGCTATACTTATGTGAAGACAGAAACGTCAAACTAAAGGAAAATAAAAATCAAGGAGGTGTTCTGTTCCTCTCTTCCTTCCTTTCCTTGCCCCTTCTTTTTTTTTCCACTGAGGCCTTGTCAATTTCTTTACTATAAAGGACAGGTGACATCAGGAGAATAATGATTAGTTGCCTTTATAAAAAAGGATGAGACTCCTGGTATCTTCTAAAAGAGATGGTGACTTTTGGAAAGGGAGCACCCACTCTCCAGGTCAATACAAATGCTTAAAATATGAGAATTATTTTTGCCTTAGAATTTTGCATCATTTCATTTTCTGTTTGGTAGCAGAATAAAATAATCACTTTTACTGTTCATCTTCTCATCCTTGTGGACTCTCTTCTCCTTTATGCTCTTCAGTTTGTCACTTAATTCTTTTTAGCCCATTAACCAGAGGAGAAATGTATCTGGAAAAACTATGGTTGGGCTAGACCTGTAACAAGCAGCTAAATGAACTTATGAAATCATGTTTATCTGAGCTATTACCAGCTTCTGCTAACACACACACACACACACACACACACACGACTAGAATAAGATTTTGTTGATTTTCTGCTAATATCAGGGGTTTAAGTAAAATTTTTAGAACCTAAACAGATGTCAAGATATATCCTTTTCCTTCCTAACTGTACACTATTATGCCTAAAATAATAGGATCCAGAATTATTTAAGTTTCTAGTGCCAGACAATTCAAAATAGATTTAAAAGTAAAATGTATTGGTTTATGTAACTAAAAGTCAGAAGAATTAGTGCAGACTTCAGGCATGGTATGATCCAGGGAGTCAAATGGTGTGGTAAGGAGATATACATATGTGTCTTTCTGTTTGTCTGTGTATCTATCTATCCATCTAATCTTTTTTCCTTTTTAAATTTTCAGTAATCTTGTGCCTTTTTAAATGTTTTTTTGTGATAAAATATATACATATAACATGAAATGCTATTTTAATCATTTTTAAGTATATAATCCAATGGCATTAATTACATTAGCAATGTTATGAAACCATCATGACTATTTGTTTCAAAATCTTTTCCATCATACCAAATAGAAACTGCATACACATTAAGCATTAACTTCCCAACTCCCCCCTCCCCAAGCCCCTGGCAACCTCTAATGTACTTTCTGTCATTATGCATTTGCCTATTCTAGATATTTCATATAAGTGGAATTATACAATATTTGTCTTTTTGAGTATGGCTTATTTCACTTAGCATAATGTTTTTAAGGTTCATCCATGTTGTAGCATGAATCAGTACTTTATTTCATTTTATGGTGGAGTAATATTTCATTATATATCTATACCACATTTTGTTTATTCATCCATTGGTAGATAGATATTTGGATTGTTTCCATCTTTTGGCTATTGTGAATAATGCTGAGGTGGACATTGGTGTACAAATAACTGTTTGAGTTTCTGTTTTCAATTCAATTGGGCATATACCAAGGGGTGGAATTTCTATAATCTTGATTCCTTTTTCCTCTCTATGGCTTCATCCTTAGGTGAGCAAAAACAACTTGGTCCTCACTCCTACAGTTCTTTAAAGAAGGCAGGTATTTTCTCTCCCATTGCACATATTAACCCGAAAAGAGAAAGTCTGATTGGCCATGTTCTGATGCCAACCCTTGGATCAATCACTGTACATAGAAGCTCCTTCAGAGCTTCATGACTAATAACCCCACTGTGTGGGAAAGCAGTTCTCTACTCAAAAGAGACACTCTGTTTCTATGCTGGGGGTGGGGAGCAGAGGAAGAGACATTTGCTGCAGTGTCATCCCAGGTGTGGGTAGAAAACTCATCTTGGTTGTTTACCAGGGACCCTTGGGTGAATGGAATAATTTAAAAAAGATAGAGTTTTGACAAGAATTAGGGAAAACAGAAACTGTCAGTGCTGCCAATTGGAATACCAATTGCTGTCACCTCTCTGGAGAGCATTTTGATAATATCTAGCACAGCTGAAAACATGCAGATGTTCCGACCAAGCAGTTCTGTCCTTAATATAGTCCCAAGGAAACCTCTTGCCCTAGTGCCTAGGAAACACGGACAATACTGTTCATTGTAGTACTGTTTATAATGGTGAAAAATGGAAAACAGCTGAAGGTTTCATTAGCTGACTAAAAGATAAACTGTAGTGTAGTCATAGAATGGAATGTTATGCCATCATTAAAAATAACCTAGATTTATATGTATCAAAAAAGATGGACTAAAAAGTATAACACTGAATGAAAAAAATAAAGTTTCAGTATCATAAATACTATTTGCACTAGCATTTATGTAGATATTAGAAAACATATAAGACTATATTATGTATTGTTTTGGGATATATTATGGGATTAAGATGTATATGAAATAAAATTTAAAACCTGTGTACTGGAAGAGTACCTAACAAGTTAAATAAGGAAAAGGCAAATGGGGCACAAAAAAAAATCAAGGGTTTTTAAAAATTATACTGCTCTTTGTGAGCCGAGATTGCACCACTGCACTCCAGCCTGGGTGACAGAGCAAGACTCCGTCTCAAAAAAAAAAAAAAAAAAAAATTATACTGCTCTTTTTTATTTTAAAAATAGCTGAGTTATATTGAATAGATGTGAGCAGTTGATAATTTTGGCTGGTTGATACTGTATTATTTTCTTTTCTTCACTGTTCTATATTTTTCAAGCTTTTCACAATTAAAAGAAGTAGTACACAGTTGGAGTTCAAATAGAAATTCAATTTTTTCTTTAATATTAAAATTTTGGGATATGTAATAGGTAGTTTATTCTAAGCAAATTAATGCAGGAGCAGAAAACTAAATATCACGTGTTCTCACTTATAAGTGGGAGCTAAACATGGAGTATTCATGGACATAAACTGGGAATTACTAGAGAGGGGAGGGAGGGAATGGGGAAAGGGTTGAAAAACTAACTACTGGTACTGTATTAGTCCTTTCTCACACTGCTATGAAGAAATACTCAAGACTGGGTAATTTACAAAGGAAAGAGTTTAATTGACTCACAGTTCCGAATGGCTGGGGAGGCCTTAGGAAACTTACAATCATGGTGGAAAGTACCTCTTCACAGGGCGGCAGGAGAGAGAATAAGTGCAAGCAGGGGAAATGCCAGGCACCTATAAAATCATCAGATGTGAGACTCACTCATTATCATGAGAACAGCATGGGGAAACCACCCCCATGATTCAATTACCTCTACCTGGTCCTGCTCTTGACACATGGAGATTATGGGGACTATAATTCAAGGTGAGATTTGGGTGGGGACACAGAACCAAACCATATCAGGCACTACGCTTAGTATCTGGGGTGACAGAATCATTTGTACCCTGAGCCTCAGCATCACGCAATATACCCAGGTAACAAACCTGCACATGTATTCTCTGAGTCTAAAATAAAACCCAAAAAAAAATAGGCAGGCAGGCAGGTTTGTAGGGGGGGAGAGAGAAAGAGACAGAGAGACAGACAGAGAGACAGAATATTGTGTTTTTTTAACTTGGTATCTTTTTCATATAATCATATGAACAAACTCTTGCCAAAATCTCCCTGCTATGCTATGCTACTTCACGCCATTTTATATCATTTATGTGTTAGAATGCATTTTGTCTTTAATCTTCCCTGTGCCAGAGTATTTCCCCTAAGAAAATGCCCAGTGTGTTTCCCATTAACCTCAAAATTCCTACCAAGGTTCAGCCTTACAACCCTGAAATGCCTCCTATCATTTCAGCAAACAGTGAGACTGCTCCCTGAACATTAAAAGCTGGCAAAAGTAAACTGTCCAAATCAGTATTCCTATCAGAAGAAAGTCCTGGGAGGTGAAGATGGATTTCAGAAATCCTATTCATACCAAGAGGAAAAAGTGATTAAATAATTGTGCGTGAGGCAGTTGGTGACAGCCTTGTCTCTTTTGGTTTTGCAAAAACAATAACAAAGATTTGCAGTATCTTGCATGATTCTGAAGTGGTTAAAATTTTATAATAGAAACTTAAAGGCAAGAAATAGAATTGCAGAGAGAGCATTGCTTGCTGAGCACTGACATCATTGCGTGGGAATGAATGAGTATTGTCTTACACAATGGAATGCATTCTATCTCTCCTCTGAGAGGGAATTTGGCTTGGTATGCAAATTAAAATATTGTTTTGAAAAATCTGTTGCATCAAATTACAGAAAGAATTTTTTTGCTAATCCAGTTCTTTGGTCCATTGTTGGCAAAGCAATTGAGAGCAGGCTCGTCTAGCCAGTTTGTCTGGGGCTCCACTCTTGGATTTTGTGCAGAGCCCAATCAAGGAGAACTGTCCTTTGGCAAAGAAGCAAAAGAGCCCTAAATTCTTGGGGTCTCTGCTTAAATGTTTTTTTCAGGCATTAAAGAAGGAAGGATAATTTGCTTGAAATACTTGTAAACCCTTAAAGGCATTTAGAATTTGAGTGTTTGTTATTTTGTTCTCCCTTTGTTGGGAAGTTGGCAGGTGAGCGACTATGTAGCTGGCTTGTGTTGGTAGGTGGCCTTCCTCTTCTTTCAAACTTACCGGAAGGGGCCTATCCCCAAATAAAGTCTTTCAGTCTGGAGTTTTGCAGCCTGGAAATAATCTGAAACTATTCAGAAATGTCATACATTTTACACTCTGCTCCCCAGTGTCCTTGGCTGGGGTTGGCCCTGAGTTTGCTGATGGGGATTCAGAGAACAACCGACGCCAACATTCATGCTCATGGCGCATGGCTCATGCCTCACTACGGGGCAGTGGCTTGTGAAGAGTTGTCCTGAACAACATCATCAGCATCACCCTGGAGCTTGTTAGAAATGCAGATTCTCAGAGTCCACCGTAGACCTACTGGGGATGGGGCCCAGGAATCTGTAATTTAACAGGTTCACCGGGTGTTGGGGTCTACAGTCAAGTTTGAGAACCACTGCTCCAGGATAATCTGTCTGTTTGGGTGTAGAGAATCCCAATTCTGAGCTCCTTCACTCTTCCTCCTCCTGTTGTAATAATTGCTCCTTATTGAAATAATGTCAGAATTATTGAGGAAGAAGGTGGAGAGAGAAAACTGGCATTCATCAGACAGCTAGTATAAGCCAAGTGCTTTACATATGCAATCTCAGTGTTTCAAGCAATTATGAGAATAGGTCATTTGGTCCAATTTACAGATGAACAAACTGAATCTTTAATTACTTATTGTAGCAAATGTGGTTGTTTGGGTGTTCAATGGTGATTTCTTTTTTTTCTTCTTTTGTTAACAGAGGAATCCAGATTTACTGCAGGTATCACATAGTTCTGTGTTCAGGAAAGAGGGCCCAGCCGCAGGGTATGGAATATGATTGGGTTTAAGTCAAACATGGTATTCCTCCTCTTTTCCAGTAATTGATTTGAATGTGGCCATGTGACCTGGTTCTGGCCAACTAAATGTAAGGGGAAATTTGTGGATGCTGTTGGGAAAATGTATTCTTTCTGATTAAGTAAAGACTTGCATAAATAAAAATCCTCATTCCTTCTTACATTGGACTGCTGTCTTGTGAGGATGCAGTATTTGTTTGGAACCACAGCAGCCACCTTGCAACCATGAAGAAAAAGTCAAGGGAGAGCAGTTGAGATTGCCCTGCCTGGCACTGTTCTGTTTCTGGATTTTTGGTTGTGTGAGTTAACAAATCTCTGTTGTTTAAGCCATATTTTGTTAGGTGTCCTATTATATTCTACTAAAAGCGTACATTCTGAGGGTACACATGTTTACCAGGCACCAGAATAAAGATTAGAATCCAAGTTTGACTGATGGTAAACATCATCCGAGTTTGTGCTCTCTCTAACCTATCTGCCCTCCTGCCTTTTCTTCCAATAAAAATACATTTTGCAGGGGTATATGGATAATCTCTGTATCTTCTTCTTAATTTTGCTGTGAACCTAGAACTACTCTAAAATAAGTCTTTAAAAAATTATAGTTACTTTTCAGTGACCCCCTCCACCACTAGATAATTAAATAAATAAACTTTGTCTACAATCAGCCTACAGAATTTAAACTCCTAGAAAAACAACTAGCAATGATATGAAAGTTTTTGAAAACATTATATTAAGTGCAGTTTATTCTAGGCCAGATTGTCCCAAGGAATGTTATATCAGTGCTTTTCAGGTAGCCCGATATATTTCAGGTACACATATGATAAGTACATTCTTCTGGTAAAAATCCACATATTACACAAAACCAAAGCTTTCCATGACTCAACTCAATTCCACTTTTCTCTCCAGAAGTAATCATCCATCTCCTGTTAATAACGTGTTTTACTAGTTATTTTCTGTGCATTTATGTATTTATATGCTCAGATCAAGATAAATTTTTTAAAAATAGCATTTTTGCATATATTGTACTGATTTTTTAATATCACAGCATGTCTTGCACGTTTTTTCACATCTATTAAGTGTACTTTTATATTATTTTCTTTTCTATATAAATTCTTTTCTATATAAGTATTTTCTTATTATATTCAGCCTAGTGCTCTATCATAGGTGCATACCAAAGTTTTATTTAATTATCCCTTTGGCTAAAGCAATACTTGGTACATAATAGGCACTTGATAAACATTTGTTAAATGAATTTGTCTTCAAAATTGCTTAGAGAGTTTGCCGTTTTTCCTTGTTTTAAACAATATTTCTATGTAAATTTTAGAGTCCGTTTGCCAATTTGCCCAAAATAAGTCCTATTTGGACTTTCACTGGACTTTCATTGGCAAGGATTGACATTTTATAATATTAAGCTTTTCCATGCTATTTTTGCATGTGTATTTCTTCAGGATAGATATTTTGGAGAGAAATTGCTGACTCAAATGGTATATGAATTGTAAAGATTTAATAGTTATTACCAAAATTATTTTTAATACAACTTCTCCCATTTATTGTACTATCAATTGTATATGATGGTAGCAATAATGGTGATGACGACAGTGATGATGGTAATGATACTGTATTGCAAAAGAACCCAGTGCTTTTCTATAATAATTTATCTCTGCTTATCCTCAGATGTCTGATGACCTTCAGCTTTTATTACTGCTCATGTTGAGTGTGGAGAAAAGTTATGATTCTTTAGCTAAACCCATGTTAGGAAAATTTGCCTTGCCTGAGAGTATGCATTTTATGATCACCACCAACATATTGGACTAGTCCCAGTTAAATGTTGAGTAGTGCCTTGAACCACTGTCATGAAATGCCCTAGGATGGCAAAGGAAGACTTCTAGAAGGGATGACAAGCAGTGAAAATAAAATAAATCTTGACTATTGGTTCGTGTTTATGTAACTGTCTTGCTGAGTACTAGGTATCCCAGCTGAGCACCTTGAAGTCCCTATTTCCTAATAAATCTCCAGATCTCTGTGAATGGATGGATCCCTGTACCTTAATGGAAGCACGTACCTGGCTGCCTTCACTTAGAATTTATTTTTACATTTTAAGCAGGCTATGCAAAGTTTGGAACTCCTAATCTTCATCATACCATGACTAGTTCATCTTGTTAAACTAGCCAAACTATGAACAATTTGAAGAGTTCTTCTTTTGCTGTCATTTATGTGCCTATGAGTTTTAGTTGTTTGTGTTTCTTTGACAAAGTATTTGCATGCCTGAGGATTAATGCCACTGAACCAATTAACAATAAACCTGATCAGTTGAAATAACTCATGTGTGTATCACACCACATTAAGCACTGATATTGCCTGTTTTAAATATAAAGTTTCATTCTAAATGATAGATTAAATCCTTAAGAAAATGGTTGGGGGATTTATGAATATTCTGAATTGCTTAGATTCAATGATTCAAGTACATTTTTAAAAAATAAAGTCTGGAACTCTTGCACAGAGATAACATTTTTATCATCTTAAATATTTATTTAAAGATTTAAGACTTTCAAAATATGTCCCTATGGGATGTCAGATATAATACTGTCACTGTAATCTTACCATCTCTTGTAATGCTATTGCCCAAAGGTCACTTTGGGGCAAAATCTGTTTTCCTTTATGTTTGCCTGAGGAGCAACGTTGCATCCAGCAGAACCACTGGGAAAAGAAGCCCTTTCCCCCGACCTGATTATTGAAGCAGGCTCTGGCCCATCCCAGAGAGGGACTCCCTGACCTACATTCCTCCTTCCCTGGCGATCAGACAGGGTGTTCCTGCTGAAGCATGAGCTGAAGTGTTGGTGAGGCTCCTGCATGTGGCCCACTGCTCTGGTCTTAGATGATTCTGAAAGATCTGCTACCTGTCCTGCAGGAGCTGCTGGTCAATGAAAATCCTCCAGATTGATGATGGGAGTGCATTGAGGGAGATGAATTCGTTGTGAGTGAATACGTGAAAACTAGAATGCCTGTCCAAATGTTTATTTTGAAATCCAAAAGCTATCCTCTGTCCACTGCTGGAACCCTCGCTTGCACATTTGAGCCTAAAGCTGTCGAATATCAAAGCCCGGATTGCAAATCCACACATGGAGAGAAGTGATTTCTAGAAACAGAGAACATAACCATAGAGAAAAGAATACTTGGTCCTCACAACTCAAAATGTGGCCCATAGAACAGCATTGCCCCATTACCTGTGAGCTTGTTGGAAATGCAGAACCTTGGGCTCTACTCCAGACCTACTGAATCAGGATCTTAATTTTAACAAGATTCCTTGGTGATTTGTATGCACATTAAAGTGTGAGAAGTGCTATTTTAGGCAGTGTTAAGACTAGGAAATGTTCTTTTTCTCACTTACAGTCACCTGTAGTCAGTTTGGAGTACTTCAAAGGACCCTCACAGGAAAGTGTTTGCACAGACTTGTATAGAGAACTTGAGATCAGAAGTGGCAATAATGAAACAGTCCAGCAGTTAATGGTAGAGCTCTCACCAGCCATACAGTTGATAAGCTCTGCGTGGTTAGAGTGGGAATCCCCAGTGAATTAAAGGCTGACCCTAAACAATTATAGGCTGACACTGAGAGATTATAGCAGTGACACATCAGCAGGTTTTGGATGAATCAACATGAGATAACACTGGCTAGAGACAGATAAAAGGAAAAGATCACTCATTAAGTATGAGATTGTGCCCTTTTTATAGCAAGCCCTGTCTTGTCTGTAGATGTCCATTAAATGCTATGAATAAGAAAAGTAGTATGATTTAAAAAATATTGACCTTGGGTGGCTTGCAGGACCTAGCTTTTAACTCTTGTATCATGGACAGAATTTGGAGCTGACTCATTCTCAATATTCTGAAATAACGATATTTGGCCATGTACAGTTAAAAACCGAGGTATAATTATGCTTCAATAAATTGCACAAAACTTTGTTTCAGTTAAGTTTTGAAAACTTGTATGTACTAACCATCCGAAACCAAATAACATTTCTGCCACACCAGAAGTGTCTCTTGGCCCCTTTTGGGTCACTTCAATTACTGTTTTAATTTCTATCATCATATATTATTTTGGCAGTTCTAGAACTTCATATAAATGGATTCGTACATATATACTCTTCTGTTTGACTTATTTCACTCAGCATAATGTTTCTGAGAAATATCCATCTTTGGGGGTGTATGAGTAATTTATATTTTTTATTGCTGAATAGTATTCAATTGTATGAACAAAGTTTTATCCACTTACACATAGGTGAGCATATAGGTAATCTCCAGTTGTGAGATATTATGCATAAGACTGTTTTGATCATTAGTAAATAAGTCTTTTCATGAACGTGCATTTTCATTCAGCTACAGTAGTTGCCTAGGAGTGGAATTGCTGGGTCTTAGGGCAGATGTTTGTTTAACTATTAGAAACTGCCAAACAGTTCTTCAAATTGGTTGTACTATTTCATACTCTGACTTAGAATTTTAACATTTTTAATTAGTGGGCTTTTTAAATTATTTTTTTAGAGAAGGATCTTGCTGTGTTGCCCTGGAACTGCAGCCTGGAACTCCTAGGCTCAAGTGTTCCTCCTGCCTCAGCCTCCCAAAGTGCTAGGATTATAGGCATGAGCCACTGTGCCAAGCCTACACTGTAAATAGAAATGCACAAGAGTTCTAGTTGCTTCCTGTTCTCACCAATATTTGATGTTGTCGGTCTTTTACATTTTGGTTTAATTTGCATTTATCTGGTAACTGAAGATATTGGCCACTATTTTGTGTACTTATTTGTCTTTCATACAATCTTCTTTTGTGATGTATCTGTTTGAGTAACTCTTTTGCCCATTTTGATTGGGTTGTCTTTCTGTTGTTGACTTGTGGGAGTATCACAGATAGATTTCTCTCAACTTACCCATGCCTTCAGTACCTCAGAGCCCAGAGTGCCTCAGATGTGCTTTCTGGAGTTTTCAATTCTGTTTTTGGACATGGCTGCCTTGCACTTAGGAAAGTCCTCGTTTATCTCACGGGTATATCTTTTTTCTACCTATCCCAGCTTGATATAGTTTGGATGTTGTCCCCACCCAAATCTCATGTTGAATTGTAATCTCCAGTGTTGGAGATGGGGCCTGGTGGGAGGTGATTGGATCATGGGGCGGATTGCTCATGAATGGTTTATCACCATCCTCTTGGTACTGTCATCACAATAGTGAGTGACTTCTTGTGAGATCTGGTCGTTTACAAGTGTGTGGCATCTCTCTCATCACTCTCTTGCTTCTGCTCTGGCCATGTGATGTGCCTGCTCACCCTTTGCCTTCTGCCATGATTGTAAACTTCCTGAGGCCACCCCAGAAGCAGATACCGTTATGTTTCCTGTATAGCCTGCAGAACCATGAGCCAATTAAACCCCTTTTTCTTATAAATTATTCAGTCTTGGGTATTTCTTTATAGCAATGCAAAAACAGTCCAACACACAGCCTTTGGCACAATACCCTGAGCATTTGGTGACAGCCTATGGGAATGATTTGATGGGTCAGTGCAGACCCTGTGGCTGAGCTCCCTAGCATTCTCATTTATCACACCAGACGACATGTGACCATTAAACTTTCATTAAAATTTTGCCTAGTTTCTCCTTGTTCTCTTCCGTGGTGGATTTCTTCTCCACCCATCATTTTGCTCAGATTGGAAACAATTAGGGCCATCTTCTCACCTGTGAGAGGCTCACTGTTTTCTGGAACCATGTTGATTTATGTTTCTTTGCCTCCTCCACTCTCTGGTGAATTTCATAAAACTTTGATTTTGTAGCTCATCAGGCTTGTTTTGGTGGTTAAGGTGAGAATGATGCTGTCTTGTGACTTTCTACATTCTAGCCAGAAGTGGAAGTCCTACACATTTTTACCCAGTCCATTCCTTCTTGAAATGTGCCAGAAATGTTGTCTACTGAAGCCTGGAGAAAGACATTGCTTTAAAAATAACAAGCCAAGATGTTCACAATGACCCAGTGTAGAGTGGAGTTATCAGAAGAACCAACCACATTATACATTTATGCTGATAATTTAAAGGTTAAATTAGCAACCAGTAAACCATGATAGCTGTTGACCCTGAGCACATTACTAAACATCACTGTGACTTAGTTTCCTTGTTTATAAAACAAGAATCAAAAGAGTACTTACATCATGGGATTGCTGGATGATTAAATGAGTTAATATATATAAAGTGCTTAAAAGTATACTTGGTACATAGCAAATGCCTGATAAATGTAACGTTAGCTGTCATTATTAATATATTGCTACAAATGACTGTTGTTCCAGGAGGAGAAGTTTTTCTAGGAAGAATTTATTTCTTCTCAGTCAATCCCTCTTATGTCCTAATTAAACATTAAGTTAAAGCTTTCTTTGGGTTTTCATGAGAGTTAACAGATCTAAGAAACCAATACTGTGGTCTATTTCAGTTCCATGAACAAAAGGTTGGAAAATTTTGGCTTAAAAATTGGTACCTGTGGTAGTGTCAGAGGCGTTCAAACCAGAGTGGCTCCATCTTGAATAGGGGCTGGGTAAAATAAGGCTGAGACCCAGTGGGCTGCATTCTCAGGACCTTAGGCATTCTTAGTCACAGGACGAGATAGGAGATTGGCAGGACTG
>NW_026652282.1:7718213-7744763 GCF_009828535.3 Hylobates moloch | reverse complement strand
CGATCCCTGAGGAATTGCCACACTGACTTCCACAATGGTTGAACTAGTTTACAGTCCCACCCACAGTGTAAAAGTGTTCCTATTTCTCCACATCCTCTCCAGCACCTGTTGTTTCCTGACTTTTGAATGATGGCCATTCTAACTGGTGTGGGAACAAGCTTTGTAAATGATTGTTTTTGTTCTTAGTTGTCCTCTAAATAAACTAGAAAGGTAGAAAGTGTTCACCTAAGTCTGTTTCCATTTGTGGCCATGAGGTTGTTTAATATTATTGTCAGTTAAGTTGTCTGATTTTTTTGACAATTGACTTATTATGGTAATGATACACATTGACATACGCTAGCACATCCACCTATATAGAGTAGGTGCTTAACAAATGTTTGTTGAAAATGATTCTATAAATACATCTATAAAGTTTGAAATCTACATTGTCATAAAGCTGAAGAAAACTCTTCTGTGAGAAAAAAAAAAACAGCAAATCTTAGACATTTCCATCGTTTGTAATATATATGTTATATATATATACACACACAATACATATATAAATATAGGAAATATTTTGAAATAAATATTATCAAATAATCTTTAGGTGTTTAGATGGAGATTTGTATGAGAAAGGTATATTCAAAGAGAAAGCTGCCTTCACTTAATTTATTGCCTATTTGCTAAAGGTGTTTACTCAGTAGATCAGGAGTAAAACTTTAAACTCAAATGTCTGGAGGAATTTAAATATATGTGAATGCGTATGTTTAAATTGAAGAAGAATGTTGACAGAAATAAATCACTTTTAGAGAGAATTCCCAGGACCTGGTCCCTTTTAAGAAAGCTCTCCTGGTCCTTGTGCAAATACATAGTTCTTTAAAGTACCAGCCCACATACTTTATAGGTCTATGTCTGTATGCCTCTGTTTATTTTTGGAATAAAAATCCTTGCTTATAAAAAAGGTAGTTAAGTATGGTACAACATAGCTGTGATCCCTTTGGCCTGACTTAAGAGTTTGTACTTAAGGAACATAAACTAAAGTCAGAGATAATTCAATTAGCATTTTGAACACACAAAGGCATGCTTGCTTCCTAGCTTTCAAGGCACAAAGCAGCCCCATTAAATTATAACAGTAATTACACCACTTGCACACATTCTTCAAAATTTCATGAAGTGCAATGCTAAGCTCTACTTTGAGATGTTTGTCTGTCTCTGGAGAATCAACTGAAATAGGAATCTACAAGTCAAATAGCTGAACTCCTTGTCCAACTTCACACAACAAAAATTGCCACTTTCCCTTCTAGGACATATATCCAGTACTCCCGGTTTTCTGCCCACTCCTACTAATCCGTCACTAAACTTCATGGATGTTAACTCTGAAATGGCTCTTGAATCTGTCCACTTCTTCCCATTTTCCTTGCCACTGCCCTGGTGTGGGGTGCCACCTTCCCTTGCCCATACTCATGGCAGTAGTCTTCTACCTGTTCTCCCTGCCCTGACATTGTCTCCTCTCATCTCTCCTCCCCTCTGCACAGAGCTATCCTTTCAATAAAATGAAATCTCAACAATAATACCCTGAGTCTCAGCTTCATCACCTTAATCACTTCCTAGGTCACCCCTGATTCATCTCCTTTACTCTGCACTACCAAAGTCCCTGTAATCACTCTGCTGTAGTAAGTGCCACATTTTATTGTGCTTCCTCGCATAGTGGTCTGTTTCCGTAGATCATAAGTTCTGAGAAGGTAGGGACCATGCTTGTCTTGTTTACCCCAGAATTCTTGGATTCAAGCCTTGGGTATACTCTCAAATTACGAAGGAATTTATCACAACTCTTCAATATCAGAGCAATTCCTGAGCCAAAGCACATACCAATGCTGTCTAACATATTAAAATACTATTTTTTTTCTCGTGTTGGAGCCTTTATGGTTCTAAAGGGAAATTCCCTAAGGCAATGTGTCCCAACGGGCTTTATTTTACTAGTGAGAATAGTGAAATCATATAAATTTCTCCTTGAACTAAAGGTACCAACTTAAATTCCTTCTCTCAACTTTGACTAAAATGCTAGTAATTAGATTTTAAAATATTTTTATTTTATGCATCCTTTATGATATATGAAAATGGCATGACATGTAATGATGGTGATATAATAACAAACAAACTGTGATATAAAAATCTGCACATGTGTGGGGTGGGATGTGGCCTGAGTTCCTTTAACTATTAATAGGTTAGATGACTTTTTTGTATTTTTCTTATTTCTTTCTCTAATGCCTTTTTTACAGACTTTTACCCATAATTGAAGACTCTAGTTCAGTTTAGGCTAGAGAAGTGAGATACAGGAAGAAAAATTACATGTGTCTTTCTGTGTGATTTGTATGTATATATGTGTGATGATTGATTAACGACTATTATTAGCCATAAAAATAAAACACATGGGGGTTCATGGAACAGAAGTTTATTCACAGCTCTATTGTGAAAAAAAAGGTCATTGTCAGTTCAAATGAAATCTCATCTTTATTGTGTGTGTGCTGTCAAAGTGAGCACTCATCTTTATTGTAAATGTTAAAAGTGAGTAGTGTTGAATAGATTTGGTTCCTGTTATGAAAATAGTAGAAATAAATATAATTCTTGTAAAAGTCAAAACATTCATTTTAATTATGGCCACTGATAGATTTGGCATAAAACCCCATATAAGAAATATAAACCTAAACGTGTATGTAGAGAAATAATTGTAGGTGAAATGTAAGTGTAGAGTTTGTTTCAAAATAATTGTGGTGTGGGGAGGGAAGGGAAGAGTGGACAGGGTCGTGGAGGAAATAGGAAGGGCCCTGAGATGATAGTTGTTGAAACTGAGTAATAAGTATATGGTGAGTAATTATATATCATCATGACTTCTGTATATGTTTGAAAATTTCCATAATACAAAGGTTTTGTCAGGAAATAAAGAAAACCCATATGTAGAAGTAGGAACACCCTGAAGCTGATGAAGCTTAAGCCTGAGGACCCACTACTGGATGAGTTCCTTCCAGAATGCTGTGAGGAGCCCTGGGGATGTCTTCATATTTTTTTCTGTAAAACTTGAAAAAGTGAGATAATTTAACCACAGTTGACTAAGACTGTTTTCCCTTCCCCTTTCAAAAGCCCCTCCATCACACTTCCCTTCAAAATGAGAGATGTTTGAGCAGCTGTGGCCTTTTGGGGGATCTAACTAAGGGAAAGTTAAGTTGGGGATATAAAATAACTTTCAATTATCGTTACTCATAGATGAAAGATACAGATTTAAAATTCCCAGCAGGAACATGCACTTTGACACCCGCACAGTTCATTGGTGGAATATACTTTTTGATTACCAGTCCCTTCTCTGTGTGTTATGACTAGTTGCTCTGCTGTAGGAAAGGCTTCCAGGAATACTGTCCACAGTGCTGAGCCACCCTGTGTTGTGACACAATGCACGAGACCAGAGATTGTATTGTGACCTGAGTGTGCCCCATGTTACTTGTCACCAAAGTATGCAAGTAGTGGAGGAAAAGCAAGATTTGAAATGTATGTAGCCAGAAGCCTGTCTATGGACAATCTTTCTAATCGTTAGATGTGTAAAATTGTATGCGTTGGATTTGGTTCTCATTGATACCTACTTAAACTCAAAGTCATCTTCAGTCAGAAATATACTTGACGATGCTGCAGTTATAAATGCATCATATTTTTTGCATTTTTATATAAATTAAGAGAAATAGAATTTATCAAAATGTTTTGTTTACAGGGCATAAATATATACTACCAGAAATATAAACTTAAGTTTATATGTATAGCTGCTTGAATATCCACTCATTGTGTCTTAGCCTATCTAGTGCATTTTTTGCCCTGAGGCAGTGTAGGATTCCAACTAAAAAGACACATAAAAGAGGAAGCAGAGCAAGATGGCTGAATAGAAGCCTCCACTGATTGTCCTTCCTGTAGGAACACAAAACTGGACAACTGTCCACACAAAAAATGCACCTTCATAAGAACCAAAAATCAAGTGAGTGATCACAGTACCTAGTTTTAACTTCAAATCATTGAAAGAGGCACAGAAGAGGGTAGGAGAGACAGTCTTGAATTGCTAACACTACTCCTCCTGCATCCCTCAGCAGCAACTGCGTGGCACGGAAAGAGAATCTGTGCACTTGGGGGAAGGAGAACATAGTGATCATGGGACTTTGCATTGGAATTCTGTGCTGCCCTACCACAGTGGTTCATGGATTGAGCATTTAGACCAGCCCTAGCTAGAGGGGAACTACCCATCCCAGCAACTGGGACCTTAGTTGTGGCAAGCCTCACCACTGCAGGCTAAAGTGCTCTGGGGTTTTAAATAAACTTGAAAGGCAGTCTAGGCCACAGGAGGTCAATTCCTGTGCAAGTCCTGGTGGTGTGCTGGGCTCAGAGCCAGTGGCCTTGGAGGGGGACACATGGCTTAGTGAGACACCAGCTGGGGTGGCCAATGGAGTGCTTATACCACCTCATCCCCAAACCCAGGCAGTGCAGCCTGCAAATCTGGAAGACATTCCTTCCTTCTACTTGAAGAGAGGAGAGGGAAGAGTAAAGAGGACTTTATCTTGCAACTTGGATACCAGCACAGCCACAGAAGGATAGGGCACCAGGCAGAGTCCTGAAGCCCTCATTCCAGGACCTACCTCCAAGACAACACTTCTAGATACACCCTGGGCCTTGAAGAGAAGGACCCAGTCCAGGCAGGATTAATCACCTGCTGACTAAAGAGCCATTGGGCCTCAAATAATCAGCAGCAGTACCCAGGCAGTATTTGCTGTCGGCTTTGGGAGGGACTCAGAGAAGTACTGGCTTTAGGTGTAACCAGGCACATTACCAGCTGAGTTGACTGTGGAGAGGGACTCCTTCTTTTTGAGAAAAGGAGAGGGAATAGTAAAGGAGACTTTGTTTTGCAGCCTAGGTACAAGCTTGGACACAGTGGGAGCTCATGGAGTCACCAGTTCCAGGCCTTGGCTTTTGGATGGCATTTCTAGATCTGTCCTGGGCCAGAGGTGAGCCCACTGCCTTGAAGGGAGAGTCCCAGGCCTAGCAGCATTCACCACAAGCTGACTGAAGGGCCCTTGGACCTTGAATGAACATTGGCAGTAGTCAGGTAGTATTTGCCACAGGCCTGGGGCAGTGACAGCCACAGGGAGAGATTGGGAAGAGTGGGAAAAGCAGTGCAAAGCAAACCCACAATTAGTAGAAGAAAAGGAAATAATAAAGAGCAGAGCGGAGATAAGTGAAATTGAAATGAAGTAACAATGCAAAAGATCAACGGAATAAAAAGTTGGTTTTTTGTGAAGATAAACAAAATTGACAAACCTTTAGCCAGACTAAGAAAAAAATGGATAATACCCAAAGAAATAAAATCAGAGATGAAAAAGGAGACATTACAACTTATCCCACAGAAATTTAAGGTTAAATTTCTCATAGAGATTGCTTTGAGCAAGTATATGTCAGTAAATTGAAAAACCTAGGAGAACTGGATAAATTCCTAGACACATAGAACCTAGCAACATTGAACCATGAAAAAATCTAAAACCTGAAAAGGCCAATAATGAGTAATGAGAACTCAGAGGGGGTGGAGCAAGATGGCAGAATCGTAGTCTACATGGTTTGTACCCCACCAGAAACATCAAATTTTAACAACTATCTGCACACAGAAAAGAACCATTGCAAGAACCAAAAAATCAACTGGGCAATCACAGTACCTGGTTTTGACTTCATATCATTGAAAGAGGCATTGAAGAGGGTCAGAGAGACAGTCTTGGATCACCAACGCCACCACTCTCCCATCTTCTGCCAGTGGCTGTGCAGTGCAGAGTCTGTGCCCTTGGGGGAGGGAGAGCACAGTGACTGGGGGACTTTACATTGAACTCAGTGCTGCCTTGTCATAGCAGAGAGCAAAGCCATGTTGGGCTCAGCCATTGCCTGTGCACGGAGGGAGCATTTGGACTAGACCTAGCCAGAGGGGAATTTCCCATTCTATTGGTCTGAACTCAAGTTTCTCGGCAAGTCTTGCCACATCAGGCCAAAGTGCTCTGGGGTCCTAGGTAAACTTGATAGCAGTCTAGGGCACAAGGCCTGCAATTCCTAGGCAACTCTTAGCGCTGAGCTGGGCTCAGAGCTGGAGGACTAGGGTGGCACATGACCTAGGGAGATACCAGCTAGGATAGCTAAAGGATTGCTTACACCACTTTTCCTCAAACCCCAGGCAGTGAAGCTTGCAGCAATGAAAGTGTCCCCTTCCTTTTGCTTAAGGGGAGGAGAGTGAAGAGTAAAGAGAACTTTGTCTTACATCTCAGATACTGGTTCAACCACAGTAGAATAGGGCACTGGGCAGAGTCGTGAGGACCCCATTCCAGGCCCTGGTACACAGACAACATTTCTAGACACACTTGGGGCCAAAAGTGAACCAGCTGCCTTGAAGGGAAGGACAAAGTGCTGGCAGGATTTATTACCTGCTGACTAAAGAGCCTTGGGCCATGAATAACCCAAAGTGACCATCAGGTAGTACACTGTGGGCCTTGGGCACTGCAATGTGCTGACTGTAGGTGTGACCTAGCACGTTCCCAGCTGTGGTGGCTACAGGGAAAGACTCCAAGTAAAGGGGACTTTGTTTTGCACCTTAGGTACCAGCTTGGCCACCTTGCAGTAGAGCAACAAGCAGGCTCTTGGGGTCCCTGAGTCCAGGCCTTAGCTCTTGGACAGCATTACTGGAACTGCCCTGGGCAGGATGAAGAAACAAGATCCCATTATCTGTTGCCTATAAGAAACACACTTCACCTGTAAAGATACACATAGACTGAAAATAAAGGGATGGAAAAAGATATTCCATGTCAGTGAAAACCAAAAAAGAGCAAGAGGAGCTATACTTATATTGGACAATATAGATTTCAAGAAAAAACTATAAAAAGAGACAAAGAAGGTCCTCATGTAATGATAAAGGGGTCAATCTAGCAACAAGATATAATGATTGTAAATATATGTGCACCCAAGTCTGGAGCATCCAGATATATAAAGCAAATATTATTAGAACTAAAGACAGAGATAGAACCCAATAAAAGATCCGGAAACATCAACACCCCATTTTCAGCATTGGACTTATCATCCAGACAGAAACTAAACAAAGAAATACCAGACTTAATCTGCACTATAGACCAAATGGACCTAACAGATATTTACAGAACTTTTCATCCAAAGGCTGCAGAATAAACATTCTTTTCTTTGGCACATGGATCATTCTCAAGGATAAACCATATGTTAGGTCACAAAACAAGTCTTAAAATATTCAACAAAACTGAAGTAATATCAAGCATCTTCTCTGACCTCAATGGAATAAAACTAGAAATCAACAAAAAGAGGAATTTTGGAAACTACACAAACGCATGGGAATTAAACAATATGCTCCTGAATGATTAGTGGGTCAATGAAGGAATTAAGAAGAAAATTGAAAATATTTTTGAAACAAATGATAATGGAAAGACAACATGGCAAAACCTGTGGTATAGAGCAAAACCAGTAGTAAGAGGGAAATTTATAGCTATAAATGCCTACATCAAAAAAGAAGAAAAACTTCAAATAAATAACCTAGTAATGCATTTTAAAGAACTAAAAAAGCAAAAACAAACCAGACCCCAAATTAGTACAAGAAAAGGAATAATAAAAATCAGAACAGAAATAAATGAATTCAAAATGAAGAAAACAATATAAAAGAATGACAAAATACAAAGTTGATTTTTTGAAAGGATAAACAAAATTGACAGACTTTTAGCCAGACTAGTGAACAAAGAAAGGGAGAAAATAAAATCAGAGATGAAAAAAGAGATATTACAACTGATACCACAGAAATTCAAAGGATCATTAGTGGCTACTATGAGCAACTATATGCCAATAAATTGGAAAATGTAGAGGAAATGGGTAAGTTCCTAGACACATACAAACTACCAAAGTGGAACCATGATGAAATAAAAAACCTGAACAGACCAATAACAAGTAACTATATTGAAGCCATAACAAAATGTCTCCCAGTAAAGGAAAGTCCAAAACTCAATAGCTTCACTGCTAAATTCCACAAAACATTTAAAGAAGAACTATTATCAACCCTACACAAACTATTTCAAAAAATAGAGGAGGAATATGTCCAAACTCATTATATCAGACCAATATTACTCTGATACTAAAGTCAGACAAGGACCCATCAAAAAGAGAAAACTACAGGCCAATATCTCTGATGAATATTGATGCAAAAATCCTCAACAAAATACTAGCAAATCAAATTCAACCATACCTTAAAAAGATCATTCATCATGACCAGGTGGTATTTACCCCGGGGATGCAAAGATGGCTCAACATATTCAAATCAATCAGTGTGATACATCATATCAACAGAATGAAGGACAAAAACCATATGACTGTTTCAATTGATGCTGAAAAAAACATTTGATAAAATTCAATATCCCTTCATGACTCTCAAAAAACTAAGTATAGAATGAACATACCTCAATATAATAAAAGCCCATAGCTAGTATCATACTTAATGGAGAAAAACTAATAGTCTTTCATCTAAGATCTGGAACGTGACAAGGATACCCAGTTCACTGCTGTTATTCAACATCGTACTGGAAGTTCTCGCTGGGGCAATTAGAGAAGCGAAAGAAATAAAGGGCATCAAAACTGAAAAGGAAAAAGTCAAATTATCATTGTTTGCTGATAATATGATCTTATATTTGGAAAAACCTAAAGACTCAACCAAAAATTACTAGAACTGATAAATTCAGTAAAGTTGCAAAATACAAGATCAACATACAAAAATCAATAGCATTTCTAAATGCCAACAGTGAACAATCTGAAAAAGAAATTAAAAAGTAATCCCATTTACAATAGTCACTAATAACGTAAAATACTTAGGAATTAACCAAAGAAGTAAAAGATATCTACAATGAAAACTATAAAATACTCATGAAAGAAATTGAAAAGGACACGAAAAATGGAAAAATACTGCACGTTCATGGATTAGAAGAATCAATATTGTTAAAATGTCCATATTATCCAAAGAAATCTACAGATTCAATGCAATCTCTATCAAAATACCAATGACATTCTTCACAGAAATAGGAGAAACAATCCTAAAATTTATATGGAACCACAAAAGACCCGGAATAGCCAAAGCTATCCTGAACAAAAAGAACAAAACTGGAGGAATCACATTACCTGACTTCAAATTATACTACAGAGCTATAGTAACCAAAACAGTATGGTACTGTTTTGGTTTTTCCAAATATAGGATCATATTATCAGCAAACAATGATAATAAAAACAGACACATAGGCCAATTGAACAGATTAGAGAACACAGAACCAAATACATACACCTACAGTGCACTCATTTTTGAAAAAGGTGCTAAGAATATGCCTTGGAGAAAGGAGAGTCTCTTCAATAAATGGTGCTGGGAAAACTGGATATCCATATGCAAGAGAATGAAACTTGATTCCTATCTCTCATCATATACAAAAATCAAATCAAATTGGATTAAAGACTTAAATCTAAGATTTCAAACTATGGAACTACTACAAGAAAATGTTGGGGGTCATCCTGCATGTAGAATTCTTAAAAGAAAAAAGCAAATAAGAATAAAAAAGAAAACACTGGGGAAACTCTCCAGGACATTGGTCTGGCTAAAAATTTCTCGAGTAATACACCACAAGCACAAGCAACCAAAGCAAAAATGGACAAATGAGATCACATCAAGTCAAAAACCTTCTGCACAGCAAAGGAAACAATTGATAAATTGAGGAGACAACCCACAGAATGGGAGAAAATATTTGCAAACAATCCATCTAACAAGGGATTAATAACCAGAATATATAAGGAGCTCACACAACTCTATATGGTCAAAATATTTAAAGAGCCATTTCTCAAAAGATGACACGCAAATGGCAAACAGGTATATGAAAAGGTGCCCAACATCATTGATCATCACAGAAATGCAAATCAAAACTACAATGAGATATCCTCCCACCCCATGTAAAATGGTTTTTATCCAAAAGTAAGGTAGTAACAAATGCTGGTGAGAATGTGGAGAAAGGGGAACCCTCATACACTGTTGGTGGGAATGTAAATTAGTACAACCACTATGGAGAACAGTTTGTAGGTTCCTCAGAAAGCTAAAAATAGAGCTACCATATGATCCAGCAATCCCACTACTGGATATGTACCCCCAAAGAAGGGAAATCAGTATATCAAAGAGATATCTATGCTCCCATGTTTATTGCAGCACTGTTTACAATAGCCAAGATTTGGAAGCAACCTAAGTGTCCATCAACAGTCGAGTAAATAAAGAAAATGTGGCACATATACACAATAGACTACTCTTCAGCTATGAAAATGAATGCGATCCTGTCATTTGCAACAACGTGGATGGAATTGAAGGTCATTATGTTCAAGTGAAATAAGCCAGGCACAGAAAGACAAACTCATGCTCTCAATTACTTATGAAAGCTGGAAATTGAAACCATTGAATTCATGAAGATAGAGAGTAGAATGATGGTTACCAGAGGCTGGGAAGGGTAGTGGGTGGGTGGGTGGGTGGGTGTGTGGGTGGAGGGGCAAGTAGGGGAAGATTAATAGGTATAAAAATATGGTTAGAAGGAATAAGATCTAGTATTTGATAACACAACAGGGTGACTACAGTCAACAATAATATATTGTACATTTAAAAATAACTAAAATAGTATAATTGCACTGTTTGTAACACAAAGAAAGGATAAATGCTTGAGGTGATGCATACTCCATTTACCCAGATGTAATTATTACACATTGTATGCCTATATCAAAATGACTTATGTGCCCCATAAATATATACACCTACTATATATGCAAAAAAATTAAAAATTAAAAATTGGAGGCATAAAACTGCCTCCAATGCAGCAAAATGATGAGAAACACATACACACACACACACACACACACACACACACACACACACACACGAACACACAGTGGATTGAATCACTAATGAGTGTAGGAGGTGCTCAGATATTAGTGAGTGGCTGAAAGTGTTGCTGTTTAGCAAATTCTCCTATGAACAGAAAGATTTTTGGAAACCTCCTTCCAGAATGACTTAAAATATGCAATGTGCTCCTTGAGAATAAAATTTAAAATAGAATAAAATTAGTTGCATTTATAGGTTTGAAACCAAAGTTTTCTACTACTTCAAATTTGAGCCCTTTGTGAAGATAGTTTCAAGTATAACAATATAAATTGTTTTTTTTTTAAATAGAGTCCCTCCAGAGAATTGAAGCATAGCTAAATCCATCCACAGAAAAGAATAATTGCTTAAAAGAGAAAAGCAAGTCATCCTGTTTTCACTTGGCTATTTTCTTTTCCAAGTATGGACTATAGACATCTAGAAAGCATGGTAATAGTGAGTTAATATACATCATGCTTTGTTTATTTTGGCCTTTAAAATAACACACTTCTTAAATTTCTAGGTTGTGTAATTTCTATATTTATCCAACCAACCTTATATCTTTTCCTGTTTTTCACTTTTCAGGGAAAATTTTGGTTCATTTTCCTCAAGTTTTCTCTTTTCAGGCATTGTTCATTAATTTTGCTAAGAATCTGTTTACTCAGAGCATGACAGTAGGATATTTTGTTTTTGAAACAAAATTTAAGCACATTAACACTCAAGCAATGGTGTGTAATATGTATGGGTGAATATAATTACATGATCCATTTATATCTTCCATAGCTAAATATAGGATGCCAGTTGTTTGTTGGTTTGTAAGTGATTATGCCTTTGATTACGTTATCTCCACTTGCTATACCTATAATGGCAAAGAAGTCTTTTCTTTTTCCTGAATTTTCTAGGATCCAGGTGACATGAAAATATCTCTGGCATAGCCCAAGCATGGTTGATATAGTGTAGAGAAAGGCTCTATTGCATTCAGCCATTCAGGGGCTCAGGCTCCATTCATGTTATGGCTCCATGCCCTGAGACCTTAGGATTCAACTGGATAAACTACAAACAAATGGTAGAAAAAGTAAAGAGGAGCAAGAAGAATTGTGTATAGGGGGTCAGGGGTGGGGAGGCGGTAAGGGAACAGGCCTAGAAGTGGCAGGCATCACTTCTACCCACATTATGTGGGTCTCAGAATTCAGTCATATGGCCTAGTTGCATCACAGAGAAGGCTGGGAAATCTATAACATTGAGGACATGTTTTGTTCTCCTAGGAGGACAAAAAAGAAAATGGGGTTTGGTGAGTTCATAGCATTGTCCCTGATACCATATAGTTCACCGTGGTATGGCACCATAAAGGTCCCTCATGTTCCCCAAGTAGTCTCTAATGGCAAGCTGATTCTTTGATCGAGTTTGAATCAAGGTTGAATGACAACCTTAATTCCTGTTAGGTGAGAATAAAGTATCATCAGTCATTTAGCCCCTATGATGAAGGCTTTCAGAGAAGGTCTTGTTAAAGGGTGGGTGGGGAAAATTCCTAGGGATATGAGGGGTCAGTGGGGAGTGAAGTGAGATACTGTAGAGTAAGCGAAAAGGTTGACCAGTTACTCCTTACCTACTTACAATGGCCTGAACTGCTGAGTGTGCAAGAGGGACAGTTTTAAAAGCTGTCAGGCCACAAGCTTTCTAACTGCCATCAGCATAGGTTGTTTTTCCCATCCTGTGGCCTTCAGTTGGGTTCTCTAGGAAACAGACTCTAAGATGGAAATTTGCATGCAAGTAATTTATTGGAGAATGCTCAGTGGACAGAAGGATGAGACAGAGGGAGGAGTTAAAATGGTCATGGGTCAGGAAGCTTTAGCACTGGGATGGCTCTTCAAACTTGTCCTGCCTTGAGGCAAGGGGGCCAGGCTTTTGGATCCCTCTCTATTTGACAGTCACTGGATATGAGCTCCTTCCAGGGAGGGAGTGTGATCTAGGGTAATGGATGACATCTGGGCTTCCACCACTGCTTTTCTGCATGCTCCCCTTTCTTGGAATACTATATGAGAAGTACAAAAGAGGACCCCATGAACATGCTTTTAGATGCCATGGTTCTATGTGGCAAAATTCTTCTACAAAGAGAAGCTTTGCTCATGCTCTACTTTCCACCGTTATCTCACCACGCTGGAATGGCCTCCCCACATTTCCTAGCTTATACGAAGCATCCTCATCCTTTCAAGTATATTTCAATTTTTGATTCGATGAGGCACTCTTTGCTTCCCTGCATTTTAAGGGAACTCACACTCACCAGAAATCTTTTATAGTAATTATTGTCTGAATTATACATCTGTTGCTCATTAAGCACTGTTTTACAGTGCTAGCTATCTTTTCTGGTGTGTACCTTCACCCAAAAATGTAGGTACTTGAAGGAAATGGTTATGTTTTATGTTATGTGAATCATCATCAGTGTTTGGTACAATGCAAGTCTTATTTCATTCGTTTGACAAGTATTCATTGAGCACCTGTTATGTTTGAGGCACCATGATGGATGCTAGGGAGACTAAGTTAAGAGTTCTCACACTCAAGAAGATTATTCTTGTGTGAGAGAGGGACAGACAATTTTATGACAAATAATCTGAATAGAGGTTTCAGATGATAAAGAAGGATCAAAACTGCCTGATGGACAGGGTTAGGTCAAGGATCAGGGTGAGGATATGGGTCAAGAGAGGTATCAAAAAGATCAGTCACCATTAATATGGTGATATGAAAAACTCTGAAGCTTCAGATGATTAGGGTAGAAAGTCAGGAAGCAGGAACTGACAGACCTAAAAATTTATGGAAATAGGCACTAATTTATGGAACTCTGAGTTCAGCCCAGGGTTTCTCAACCTTGGCACTATTAACATTTTGGACTTTAAATTTCTTTTTCGTGGGAGGCTGTCCCATGCTTTGTAGGATGTTTAGCAGCATCCCTGGGCTCCACCCACTAGATGTCAGTAGCTTTCCCAAGATGTGACAATTAAACATATATCTAGATATTACAAAATGTCACCTGGGGGCTCAAAACACCCCCAGTTGAGAACCACTGGGCTAGACACTTGCGCAAAAAGCAATACTGGCCATGATGGCAACTTCGCTATGAGCAGGGGACATTCCTTTCATGAGGGGAAAAGTTAGGAGTGTGTTCAGTGCTAACGGAAGGAAGTCCAAATGCTGACACTCTTTCTTGGGAATAATACACTTGTGGTGGGTGTTTTACTGTCTACTCTTGATGGTCTGTCTACCTAACAAAATATCCCTGCAATTGAGATCTGGTATATGGACCCTATTTTCCCTAAAGTTAATAGCTCCACTTTTTCAAGCGCTTCTTATAAAGTACATGGTCATAGAATAAAAATATCAAGAGTTAATAATCATTTGTTTATTATTTTTTGGAAACTTTTACCAGCAGGGAAGTATGAGGATTTCTAGAAATCACCAGGGTACAGTGAAAGTTGCCAATAAAAATGTAAAATAATACAGATGTTGTTATGAAGCAGAAACATGTTGTGTTTCAAATAAATCAGTATCCTTAACAATTAGCAAGAGAACTTGAGTTTTGAAAAAAGAACAATAGTATCATAAATTTATTATCTTTTTCCTACACATCTGGAATTTTAAAAACTTTTTCAATTAAAAAAACATTATTTAGGTCACTCTTGAGTTTAATAGTAGTTTTGAAAATGTATGGAAAAGTTCTGTTTCAAATATCTTCTCCTTTTACAGCATCTTCTTAATTATTTAAAAGAACTTATCTGTGAGTTATTCCCTGATATATGTAGTGAAAATCCAGAGAGAGACTAGAAACTTTAAAATTACTCATTATTTTTTTCTGATATAACTATAAAGTGTGAAAACTAGAGACAAGTATAAAAAAATGTAATTTATCATATTTTGATGTAATTGACCTTTTCTCTTGCTTATTTTTTAGTGGCTTTTAAACTTTAATGTACATAAGAATCATAGGGATAATTTGTTTTAAAAGGATGTCCCAGGGCACTACAAAAGAAGAGTACAGGATGAAACCTGGGAAACAGCATTTTAACAGCTACCCCAGATGATTCTGATTCAGAAGGTCCATAAAAACCACCTGGAAAAACGGATTTACGTTCTTATGTTGCCATCATATCATTACCATCCATTGACTGATTAGGGGAGGGAAGAAACGTTTGCTTTGTTTGTTTTTAAAAGAGCCCTGTTATTTGTAAATATAATTCTTTCTACAACAATTAGCTTCTATTTAAGACACAACATTCGTTTTAGTCTTTCGGTACACTTTTGGGTGAGTTTCCTTGGATTGGTAATCATTCAGTGTATTTTGCCTTTTATCATCTGGAACAGATACATGGATGATCCATTTAAGAATTAATAATCTCCTCTGGACTCCCAGTACATTTGGCCTGTATTTCTCTTGGGATGTGTTAGCCCCAGGCATGACGTAATGTTGACACAGAGCGTCTGTGGAAGGATCAGATGAATGGCACAGACCTAGATGATTTTGGTGGGCAGAATCTGTAGTAATTAGCACCTCTTAAGGTAAGAGAGTGAAAGACAAGGCAATGTCCCAGGTGATTCCAAGTTTGGGAACCTGGGCAACTTGAGTGAGAGGAGCTGTGTTAGGGAATTTGGGAGCATGGGTTAGAGAATATAAGAAGAGTGGCAGTGATATGATTTGGATTTGTATTCTTGCTCAAATCTCACGTCAAATTGGAGGAGGGGCCTCGTGGGAGGTGATTGGATCATGAGGAAGTTTCACCCCTTGCTATTCTTATGATAGTGACTGAGTTCTCACGAGATATGATGGTTTAAAAATGTGTGGCACTTCCCCCTTTGCTCTCTCTCCTGCCTCCATGTGAAGAAGGTGCTTGCTTCCCTTGTCTTCTCTTATGATTGTAAGTTTCCTGAGGCCTCCCCAGAAGCAGAAGCCTGTACAGTCCACAGAACCGTGAGTCAATTAAACGTTTTTTCTTTATAAATTACCCAGTCTTAGGTAGTTCTTTATAACAGTATGAGAACCAACTAATACAGGCAGGATGCAAAGTTTCAGGAGCCAGTGGGACATCTGTTAGAGATGTGTATAAGGAGTTTAGAAATTTCAACTGTGCTTCAGAGTTAATCAAGGTTTGAAATAGAAAAGTAGCAGCCAAAGGTGTAAATGTACTAACTAAAAGCTAGTAAATATTAATAAAAGAGAGCCAAAAACTAAGCTGTGAGATGTGCCCTCATTTAGAAACCTGAAGAGGTGAAAGGAAGGTAATAAAACAAGTAAGAAGGGGACAAAAAAGGAAGTGGGAACTTACAGTAAAAACTTGTCCTAGGATCAAGGGAATGCTTCTGAAGGAAGACATGTCTAGCAGAGGCAAGCCACGCTGAATTGAGAGAGGAAAAGTATTGAAACAAAGCTTTTGAGTTTGGTGACCAAGGTTTCACTGGTGACCTTTGACAAAACCTCAGTTACTTGAGTAGACTTAAATGAAATGAAAAGTCATGAGCTTGAGGGAGAACTTAAAACTCAAAATTACTGTAAGAACTTGAGTCTTCCAGGTCCACTTGTCATCAGGTTCCTTGTTTTTGTTGTGGATTTCTGCCTGCAGGATAAATTTTCCCCTGCAGTCTTCCCTTGGTGACCTCTTCAATGTAATCAGTTCAGTATTTCTGCTATACCTCCATTACCCACATCTGAGGCTCTGAATTAGGTGGAGTTAATTGGTTCAATTGGAGATTCACACCCATGGCAACTTGTCATCTCCTAACCTCTTGATGGAGTATACTAGCAAATGAGAGATGACTTGAACTAATCTGACCCTTTCATTTCACATCCACAGCACAATTACTCCCCCTTTTGCTCGCCTAACACTATCTCAAATACTAAAATGACCCAATCCAGCTTATTAGATCCCCAAATAACTTAATATAATAACGTAATACAAAATTTAGACATTTGGAAAAGGCACATGGTAGGGTCCGTATGTACCTGCTCCCATTTTTTTCTATGGTTCAAAGCACAGTTTTAAGAAACCAGTTAACTTTCTTCAGTGAGGCCTATTTGCCAGCTTCTCTACTGGGAATTATTTATAGTACGGCAATAAGGTCATTAACTTGTACTTGGTTCTGAAAAGCTAAAAACTTTCGAATTTGCAAACTTGAATTTTTGCCCTGATATCTCTGACTCCATTGACAATAATATTTTCCACCATACCATGGTACCTTGACAGATCATCTTTCTCTTCAAATTTTTTTTTGTGAGAATGGCTAATTGACATATTTTCTTTCTGCTGCCTTCCATGATATATAAATACAATTAAGCAATAAAACCAAGGAAACACAGTATCAAATTGATTATATATGACCCACATGTCAAGGAATAAAACATTTAGCCTTATACCTTTTCATATTCCATGTGCAGCTAAGAACGAGTCCTAGTTTCCTAAAGCACCTCTTGATGAGCTAAAAAAAAAAAAAAGCACCTTAATGAGTCTGTCTTCTATACCACATCTCTAATGTTTATAAATATTTCATATAAAGTCAATTCATGAAGTTAAACTTCTGAAACCAAATTATGGGATCTGACAGACCCCATCTATTTAAGGCAAAAGTTGAAAATGTCTAATTCAAAGGCATCATAAATTATGTATATGTAAATTTAAAAATTTAAAGTTTCATTTTGGCTTTTTTCATTTTCAGAGAAGGAAAGGGTCGTGTTAGATCTGATAACAAGTAAGTACAGTTAGATATCAACATATTCCAGATATTCGGGTATGAAATACCCCCATAAAGCATCCTTGTGGAGCAGTGTAACTTATTCCTGAATTTGAGTGCTCTGAGGCATTGGGCTAGTGTGAGGTTGAGGATGTCAAGTCTAAAAAAGATGTGGGTTTGGTTCTGGACCATGGTTGTGGCCAGAGGAATGTAGTCTGGCTGCAGGGTCAGAGTATTAGACACTAGAAGGACAGACTTTGTGGTGGTAGATAATGAGTCTCTTAGAGAAGGACCCCAGGCAGTAGTTATGGGATTATGGGAAATGACACCCACCACTCAGGGACAAAGTTGGCAAGAGGTGTCAATGGCTAGGACAATGCCAGCCAAGTGTGGATCACAGAAGAGCTCCAGGCAGTCCCAGTGGAGAATTCAAAGGATAAGGATGATTGCTACAATGGGAATTATGGGAATTGTAATGGCCAACAATTGAGTAGCACTTTTGGTAAGACTTGGTGGTACCACTTGATACTCTATGGACACTTCGTCTCAGAAATTTGGTAGCATTGAGTCTATGTAACTCCAGCTACAAAGGTCTGAGAAAGAGGGAAGCTGACAACCTCCAGACTTTTGGTCTTTGATCCTTCAGTTCAATGATTTTATATATTTTGTTTTTGTTCTTCTCAACATGCTGATTTAATTTTCTATAGTTTATTTTTACGTATGTGTGATTAAGTGTCTTAAAAGTCAACCAAACACAGACTCTGGAGCCAGATTGCCTGGGTTCAGCTGTGGGCCCTTGGACAAGTTACTTGACCTCTCTGTGGTTTAGCTTTGTCATCTGTAGACTGGGAACAATATCCCTACATTATTAGTTAGTTATGAGGATTTAATGAGTTAATACTTGCTTTACATAGAGTAAGAGTTTTCTATTAAATTGCTAAAAACTAAAAATAAAATTTTATGTAGGTTAGTAGGTCCAGTTGTATCCGTTTCACATGGGGGCATTGTTTAAAATGCAGTCTGGAGTGTCACCCCAGACTTACTCAAATTCTTAAAGGTAGCCCTAGGAATCTATATTTCTAACAAGTCTCTCAGGAAATTCCATTTTTCAAAGTAAGATCTGGGAATTAAATGAGCCATGTTTCTTGTTCACAATATATTTGAAGTTATTAGCAAATTATTTTCTGACTCATTTCTTAAGAAAAATCCTTAGTAGATTGTACAAAGCTTGTTTACTTAGTTTAAATGTTATTTGGAACAAGAAAGGATACAACTAAATCAAACTTTCTCTAAACCATTCTTCATGCAAGATTTGCTCTTACATCTTCCTCTACCAACTCCAGATGAAAATATATCACCTATGAATTTTAGAGACTAGCCATTTGTTGGGCATGTCTTTTACTAAGACTAACCTGGAATTTGGTTTGAATTATCAAGTATTTGTAACACAATATAAAGGAAATGCAGTTCTGTGTGTCAGAAATCCCCAGTTCCTAAAGGAAAAGTTCACTGTGATAGGCAATTGCTAACCGTTCACGAGCACATTTTTAAAAAGTATAGCAATGATAGAAAACCAAACAATAGAGCCTCCATAAAGATTTATCCAAATGTAGTTGCCAAGACAAATAATGTTGCATTTTAACAGTAACATGGTTTGTTCCTCATTAAACAAAACAAAACAAAAACAAAAATGTGATCTTGTTTTCTATAAATGAGTTCAATAGAGTGGTAATGTGCAAATGATTTATTTGAAAAGAAAAAAGAAAATAATTTCCTACTCCTATCACTGTAAATGTTTATGGGCTGCCCATTTTTAGGCACAGAAGATGTCTCTTTAGTAGATCATTTGCCAGTAGGAAAGGATTTACACCAAGACATTCTATTTGGCGGGGTGTGAGGGATGTCTGGTTGTCCTTGTTCACAGTATTATTTGTTTTCAAGGTGACTGACTCGATGTAGGGACCTAATCCATGACCTTGAAGCAAAGCAGAGTTAATTGATGTACCAAAGGATTCATTAGCATTTGTCTCTCAACCATGAAACCAGATGGGCAGGGTAGCCTAATTGAGAAATTAACTGTATATTTTCTTGCCTATAGGCTTTTAATGCACAAAAACAAAGGAAACATTTTTTCTTCCTCTTCTGTTTTTCCAACTTTTATTTTAGTTTCAGGGGGTACATGTACAGGTTTGTTACCTGGGTATACTGCATAATGCTGAGGGTTGGAGTACAAATGATCCCGTCACCCAGGTAGCGAGCACAGTACCCAACAGTTAGTTTTTCAACCTTTGATCCCTCCCTTCCTCCCCACCTAGTAGTCCCCAGTTTCTATTGTTACCATCTTTATGTTCATGAGTACCCAATGTTTAGTTCCCACTGATAAGTGAGAACATGCAGTATATGGTTTTCTGTTCCTGCATTAATTTGCTTAAGATAATGGCCTCAGCTTCATCCATGTTTCTGCAAAGGACATAATTTTGTTCTTTTTATGGCTGTGTAGTATTCTGTGACATATATGTGTTGGGGAAACCAGCCCCACACCACGCAGCGGGTACCCCGAGTCCAGCGGAGACAAAGGAGTTAGAAAGAGACAGAATAAGCATTTAAAGGGCGGGTCCAGGGGACCGGAGCGTCTGAGGCTTGCTCATGGCCCAGAGCTCTCGGGCTCCGCCCAATTTATTGGTTTACATGCTCTTTGTTCTTAGGGCAGATGGGAGGGGGAGGAAGGGATGAGGAAAAGGATTAATGAGCGAAGGAGAACTTGTGAGTCATTCAATAAGATGTATAGCAGTGGCGGTTTCTTTGAATTTCCTTGAGCAAAGGCGTGTGTCTAAACTACTTAAGATCTTTAACTTATCAGGACTGAAATGGGTGGGAGCGGGTTTCAGGAGGAGCCAAGATGTTTGATTGTACTCCACAGCTTCAAGGGAGTGTTACCTCCCTGAGCAACCTGTGGAATGCCGCTGAGCGGTTATGCTCTTGGGGCATAAAGACATGAAGGCAATAAGGAGACTTTTCTCCTCAGAGGCCACCCATGGCTTCCCATGGGTGTCTCACACAGGGGAGACCAACTCAACTGGCACCCCAGAAACTCTCTGTCCCACAATATGCACCACATTCTCTTTATCCAGTCCACCATTGATGGACAACTAGATTGATTCCATATCTTTGATGTTGTGAATAGCACTGTGACAAGCAAGCGAGTGCAAGTGTCTTTTTGGTAGAACAATTTGTCCTCTTTTGGATATATGTCCAATAATGGGATTCCTGGGTTGAAAGGCAGTTCTGTCATAAGTTATTTGAGAAATCTCCAAACTGCTTTCCACAGTGGCTGAACTAATTTACATTCCCATCAACAGTCTATAGGTGTTCCCTTTTCTCTGCCAGCATTGGCTGTTTTTTTGACTTTTTAGTAATAGCCATTGTGACTTGTGTGAGATGGTATCTCATTGTGGTTTTGACTTGCATTTCTCTAATGATCAGTGATATGCAGCCTTTCTTTATATGTATGTTGGCAGCTGGTATGTCTTCTTTTGATAAGTGTTTGTTCATGTATTTTACCCATTTTTGATGGGTTATTTATTTTTTGCATGTTCAATTGTTTAAGTTCCGTATAGATTCTGGATATTAGACTTTTGTCAGATGCATACTTTGCAAATATTTTCTCCCATTCTGTAGGTTGTCTGTTTACTCTGTTGATAGTTTATCTTCATGTACTGAAGTTCTTTAGTTTAATTAGGTCCCATTTGTCAATTCTTGTTTTTGTTGTAATTGCTTTTCAGAACCTAGTCATAAATTCTTTCCCAATGCCCATGTCCAGAATGGTGTTTCCTAGGTTTTCTTCTAGGATTCTTATAGTCTGAGGTCTTATATTTAAATCTTTAACCCATCTTGAGTTAGTTTTTGTATATAGTGAAAAGTACAGATCCAGTTTCATTCATCTGCACGTGGCTAGCCAGCTATCCCAGCACTATTTATTGAGTAGGGAGTCCTTTTCCCATTCCTTATTTTTCTTGACTTTGTCAAAGATTGGATGGCTCTAGGTGTGTTATAACTGGATTCACTATTCTGTTCCATTAGTCTGTGTCCATTTTTGTAGAGTAGTATGCTGTTTGGGTTACTGTAGCCTTATAGTACAATTTGAAGTCGCGTAATCTGATGCTGGTCGTTTTGCTTAGGATTGCTTTGGCTATTCAGGCTTTTTGTGGTTCCATATGAATTTTAGAATAGTTTTTTTCTAGTTCTGTGAAAAATGACATTGCTAGCTTCATAGGAATAGTGTTGAATCTATAGTATGCTTTGGGCAGTATGGCCATCTAAGTGATATTGATTCTTCCAATCCATGAGCATGAAATGTTTTTCCATTTGTTTCTGTCATCTGTTATTTCTTTTAGCAGTGTTTTGTAGTTCTCCTTGTAGAGCTCTTTCACTTCCTTGGTTAGATGTATTCCTAGGTATTTTATTTTTGTGTGGCTATTGTAAATAAGATTGCATTCTTGATCTGGCTTTTAGCTTGAACATTATTGGTATATAGAAATGTTACTGATTTTTGTACATTAATTTTATATCTTGAAGCTTTACTGAAGTTGTTTATCAGTTCCAGGAGCCTTTTGACAGAGTCATTCGAGTTTTCTAGGTATCGAATCATATCATCTGTGAAGAGAGATAGCTTGCTTCTTTTCCTGTTTAGATGCCTTTTATTTCCTTCTCTTGCCTAATTGCTCTGCATAGCATTTTCAGTATTATGTTGAATAGATGTGGTGGGAATGGGCATTCTCATCTTGCTCCAGTTCTTAAGGGGAATGTTTCCATTTCTGCCCATTCAGTATGAAGTTAGCTGTGCGTTTGTCATAGATAGCTCTTATTATTTTGAGTTATGTTGCTTCTATGCCTAGTTTCTTGAAGATTTTTATCATGAAGGTGTGTTGGATTTTATAAAAAGCTTTTACCACATTTATTGAGATGATCATATGGGTTTTGTTTTTAAATCTGTTATGTGGTGACTGACATTTATTGATTTGCATATGTTGAACCAAACTTGCATCCCAGGGATTTAGCCTACTTGATCATGGTGAATTAATTTTTTCATGCACTGTTGGATTCAGTTTGCTAATATTTTGTTGAGGATTTTTGCACCTATGTTCGTCAGGGATATTGGCCGTTTGTTTTCTTTTTTTGTTGTGTCCTTGCCAGGTTTTGGTATCAGTGTGATGCTGGCTTTGTAGAATGAGTTAGTGATCGGTAACTATTTTTGGAATAGTTTCAGTACGATTAGTACCAGCTCTTCTTTGTACATCTGATAGAACTCAGCTTTGAATCCATCTGGTCAGGGGCTTTTTTTGATTAATATGCTTTTTTATTATTGATTCAATTTTGGAACTTGATATAGATATATTTAGGGTTTCACTTTCTTCCTGATTCAAATTTGGGGGATTGTGTTTTTCCAGGAATTTATCAATTCCCTCTAGCTTTTCTAGTTTGTGTGCATAGAAGTCTTCATAATAGTCTCCGAGGATCTTTTGTATTTCTATGGGGTCAGTTATAATGTTACTTTTGTCATTTCTGATGTACTTATTTGGATTTTCTTTTTTTCTTTGTTAATCATCTAGCTAGTAGTCTATCAATCTTGTTTATCCTTTCAAAAAACAAACTTTTGGTTTCGTTGATTCTTTCTATAGATTTTTTTCTCAATTTTGTTCAGTTTCTTCCTCTTCTTTTTAATATAGTGAGCCAGGTGTGGCAGGTGATATTTTCTAAAAATGGCTGCAGCAATCTATCTAGTCCTACGTGTTCCTCCAGAACCATGCCACCCTCCCATCAAGAGGTGGAATCTATTTGTTCTCCCTTGAACCTGAGTGGAACTTTGAGACTGGTCAACAAATAGAATGGAGTGGAAGTGATGCTGCATGACTTCCAAGGCTAGGTCCTATAAAGCAATATGGCTGTACCTGGCTCTCCCTCTTTGGCATGCTCACCCTTGAGACCCAGGCACCATGCTGTAAGTAAGCCTCAACTACATGAAGAGACCATGTGTGCTCTGACTAACAGCACTAGCTGAGACCCCCAGCTGGCAGCCAGCGTTAGCCACCAGAAATGTTAGCAAACTAGCCTCTAGATGATTTTATATCCTAGACCTCGGCCTTTGAGCAGCCCCAAATTGCAAATTCTTGAGCAAAAAAAAATGTCATTGCTTAAGGTGAAAAGTTTGGGCGTGATTTGTTAATCAGGATGAGATAACTGTAACACCAGGGCTTCCTCTTCTGGAGGTGTGGATAGTTTTTTGCTTCAAGGACAGATAAGAGGCCCTTATTTCCAGACAGGGTGAATAAGATCAAGGCTCAGAGGGTTCAAGCAGTGAGGTGGCAGTCTAGTCCACCAGGAATAGGATTTCTAATCCCAGTAGATAAGGGTAGGGAGTTGTGAGAGCAGTGGAGATGTTGCCCTGCTCTCAATCTGGCTTTGGGGAAGAGGCAGGACCTCTGATAAGGCTGGCAACCAAATACTAAGCTCAGTGACCTTGGAAACTGCAGTTAAGGCTGTCATGATCTGCTGGGGGAGGAGGAGGTATACATGCACATGTGTATATGCATGTGCATGTGTGCGTAGTGGAGGGATTGAGTCAGAAAAGCCAGCTGCCTTCAGGAGGACCACAAGAGCCAGAGCAAAGAAAAATGGCATAGTTACAGTCACACACTGAAAGACACTCTTGGAGTTTTTGTCATCCCCTGGGACTGTTGTTAGACCCTAGGAAGGAGAGCAGATCCCCAAACTTTATTCTGATGTTATATGTATATATTGAAAAATTGTTAGTCATTTGTTCTGAAATCATTTATCAGCTGATTAGTTACCTGGTTAATTCTTTTCTTACTAATTTGAAATATGGTGTGATCATATAAGAATGTCTTTGGTCTGCTGTGTTTTTGTTCCATTAATCTGTCTGTAATCACCAATATGATTCCATTTTAGTGACTATATATTTAAAATACATTTTGATATCTTGTAGGGGAAAATCCCATTATATATTCTCCCAGAAATTTCTTGGCTTTCTCGCAAGTGTATTCCTTCAGGCAGGCTTTCAAATCATCTGGTGATGTTCCTTTCAAAAAACTCACTGGGGCTTTGATGAGTATTGTCTTGCATATGAATAGTTAAAAATGGTAGATTGAACATACACTTAGCTCCTCTCCCTCCCAGAATCCCACTAAATGAGAATAAAGGAACGTTTACAGAAGATATAAATACATGAGAACAAAATATGAGATAGGAGACAACAGTGACACAATTTTGGAAGTTGGTGGACAGATGGTAGGGGATAAATGATTTAACAGACATGAGAAAGCTGAATCCTAATCTGGAAGTTGGAAAAGGGGAAAAATAACCTAATGTACATTGCAAACTCCTACAAAAAAGCAGGATTTGGCAGGTGGAATAATCAGTTGAAAGACTGTTTAAAAATTTAGTCCCTCATATCTCCATTCCAAATTTATACATCTGAACAAATATCCTTCCCCCATTCTGGCAGGAGACTTGAAGTTTATTCTCCAAGGATGATAAACAGATGATCTTTGAATTAGGCAATACCAGGTACAACTAAAACAGAGATACCAAACAGAAAACATGGGGACTAAGATAAACCTAAGATCTCTAGCCATCTTCCCTCGTATAGCTCAGTAATGTTGGCAGCCAGATATATATGTTCTTCTTAAATTCTAGAAATTTTATATTGAAATATTTTACTACTGATTTCCTTCTATTTTCTCTATCCTCTATTCATAGAATTTCAACTATTCTAAAACATTCTCCCCCTTCCGTGGAGGGGGTCAAACGCATCTTGTTTAAGAAACCTATCTTCCAAGAGAAATAAGCACAAGACACTCAAATAAAAAGTTTTCCAAATATTATCCTAGAGAGAAGAGCACCATTGAGAAGCACTCCCCCTGCCATGAACTCCTAGCCTTCTTTTTAGCGCCTGCCTCACTCTTAAATATGAGCAGACAGCCAACAACTGCCAGACGTTTTTGAAAAAAAAAAACCCACCTCACTTTAAATGCCAATAAAAATAGAAAGAAAAACTTAATAATAACTAGTATTAATATCCCTAGAGAATATGAATCTATGAAGAAGTAGTACCATAAAACAAATATCCAGTGAACATGAAACCTTAGAAATAGACAATATGATCGCATAAACTATTGGAAGATACCCTGGGCACAGTGTCTCACACCTGTAATCCCAGCACTTTGGGAGGCTGAGGCAGGTAGATCACTGAGGTCAGGAGTTTGAGACCAGCCTGGCCAACATGGTGAAATCCCATCTCTACTAAAAATATAAAAATTAGCTGGGCGTGTGGCAGGTGCCTGTAATCCCAACTACTTGGGAGGCTGAGGCATGACAGTCACTTTAACCCAGGAGGTAGAGGTTGCAGTGAGCCGAGATGGTGCCACTGCGCTCCAGCCTGGGCAACAGAGCAAGACTCCATCTCAAAAAACATAAAAAATCAAAAAATATATATTGGAAGATAAAATCAAGAGAATCTCCCAGAAAGACTAGAAGGAAGAGAAGAAAATAGATAATATTTTTTAAAATAGAGACTTATCTAGAATGTTCTAGAATAATTGAAGTTCTGGCCAGGCACGGTGGCTCACGCCTGTAATCCCAGCACTTTGGGAGGCTGAGGCAGGTGGATCACGAGGTCAGGAGATGGAGACCATCCTGGCTAACATGGTGAAACCCCGTCTCTAACAAAAATACAAAAAAATTAGCCCGGTGTGGTGGTGGGCACCTGTAGTCCCAGCTACTCAGGAGGCTGAGGCAGGAGAATGGCATGAACCCAGGAGGCAGAGGTTGCAGTGAGCCACGATAGCGCC
>NW_026652282.1:7606624-7703276 GCF_009828535.3 Hylobates moloch | reverse complement strand
GTAACAAACCTGCACATTGTGCACATGTACCCTAAAACTTAAAGTATAATAATAATAAAATAAAATATAAGAATGTCACAAATAATTTTGTTGGAAATCTACAAGTTCTTTGGAAAGTTGGTAGGAAAATTGTGTTTAAATAGCCACTGACTTTTAATTCTCAGAAGATGCAAATGAATTCATCTGACCTTATCTAGGAGACCACATTACTACATGTGATTATTATTTGCACATATAGAGCGAGAAAGCATACTGAAGAGTTAACCTTGTGTAAACTTAATTCTTCAGCCATTAAGCCTTTGGCTGGGAAAGAAAATGAGAAAGAATGAGGGTTCCTCAGTTCAGATTCTTCTTCACTAGCCTTTAACCACTTATTTTTTGCTCAAAATAAAATTTTTTTAAAGCACAAATGCCTATGCTTTCACATTTCCAAATGACAAACTTAAAACTTCACATTAGCAATATGTTCATCATTGCTCAGGAAAAAAATCTCAATGCAATGTAAAGAATGAAAGCCTGTAAAGACATATTAATCTTTTGCTTTGATTGGTTTTGTTCCATTGCAGTTCTTTAAAGATACATGAATTAAGAACATTGGGCTTAGGAAGTGCTAAATTGAGGATTTCTCTAGAATGCTTTCTTCTCTTGTAAACTCGTGGAAATTAAATGCAAAAACTATGTTACCACAATATTTCTGTGCAAAGACCAAACTTTAGAAAAGTTGTCAGGAAATTCCAAAACTTCTACACCCTAATTACATGAGTGTTGTGGCCTGAATGTAATTTTTCTATTCCTGTTTTCCTTGTTAAATTTATACCTTCAATACAGTTCTGTTCATGTGGTAAAAACTGTGTCATAATTTGCCCAGGGTATGCAATGTGGCCAAGTTCTCACTGTTCTTAAGATCCTTAACTAGGCATTTCCTGACTTTTGATTTTTCACCCTTTAAACAATTTTGCATTAATGCACACCATACAGGATATTAGCTTGAGAGAAAAGGAAGAAATTTAGGATAAGGATATTTGTAAACATGTGGCACCCACAGAGAACAGTTCAATAAGACCAGATTTGCTCTTCGAACAAGTATGCTTTTTAGGGCAGTCAGCTTATTCTAAGCATGGGAGGAAGAGAAAGACAAATCTTTATTTTGCTTTTTTATAAAAGCTATCCTAGGTTCACCTCATTTATCATTCAGCTGCAAAATGGAAACTTGGCCTTTGTTCACTCACAACTCTAATTTTTCAAAAAATCATGCACAGATTTGAACAACTCTCACTTCTGAGTGGTTAACATGAAACCTTAAGTTTTTAGAACGTGGAAAACAGTTTTAACAAGGAAGGAAAACAATTTCAATCAGGTAAGAAAACAGTTTAATTTGGAGATTCAAGCCCTTAAATAATGGGGATCTAGAGTAGGATTAGAAATCAAGAGAAATCGAGATCTCCACAGACCATAGTTAAAATGAAACTAGTTCCAGTGTGGTGCAAATTGAAATTGACATTAATAGTTAATATTGTAGTGGATTTCAGGAATAAATTTTCTGTGCAAGTGTAGAAAACTATGATTGATATCTAATATAATGAAGTTTGCCCTGTTTCTTAACTAAGTTCTGGTCTACCACCATCCCCCCTACTCTTCCTGTCCTCTCCCCATCTCTCCCTCCCTCTCCCCATCTCTCTCTCTCTTTCCACACACACACTTTTCTCTCTCTATCCCCACTCTCTCTCCTGTTTTCCAAATGGAACAGAGTTGGCTAGAGATGATGGTCTTAGCTGTATGTCCCTTCCACCCTCTTTCTCTTGTTGCCTAATTCCTCCTACCTCAGAACCCTGACTCTGTGGTTTCACATTCTTTTGGCACTTGGTGCCAACTTGCCTTCTGCCACTTGGCCATCCAGCTATTGTGTGCTCTCTGATGGGGCAGCTGGCAAAAGAGGGGCCATCACTCCCTTGATTCACAGATGTGATCATTTAATCAATTGTTCAACAATCATTTATTGCATATCACCATGTGCCTGGCACTTGGACTGTAGTCCCTGGGAGGAATAATGTTTTTCCAACTTACCTTTACTCTTCCTCTGCAACTCCTCAAGGTCCCACTCCACAGCCTTGCATGGTTAGTAGGCTCTCACTTTCTTTGGTGATCCTGGACTCCCAATTTTGTTCTCCCAGACTTAGGAAACTGTCAGACATTTTGCTCAACTTCTCAGCTTCTTTGTTCCCTCATTTGGGCTTGACAAATGTCTCTAAAGGAGAAGGAACATCCAAATGGCAGGCTTACCTCTCTGCAGTTCTGTCTGCTCCCAGTTCCTTGAAGTTAAAGTTGTTTAATCCCTTGTTAGCAGTTCAATGCCTTAAAGCAGCTGTTTTAAACAGCTTTTCCAGCTTTTCTCAACAAGTTGTTTTAAACAACTTGTCCAGTTTGTCCCTCATTGGAGGGGTGTTTCCAATGATCTAGTCTTCCCTCAACTTTTAAGATTCTTTTCCACATCTTAGCTTTCTGAGATCATATCTCTCATACCCCTTTCTTTTAGGCAGAATTCATCATGTCATTCTGTGTCAGCAAACTCCTGAGTGCATGCCTGTGTTAAAGAGTGTATTCCTGTTATAAAACTTATTTAAACATTTGTGTCTCATCTTAGTTCATGTGTAAAGGACACTAATTATATCTAACATATATTTGTGCCCCTAGTGCCTAATGTTGGTGCATATAGTAGATCTTCAATAATGCTTATTGATGGAATAGGTGGCATTTCATATAAATGTTATTGTTAGTTAGATTCAGTGTCTCAAATGAAAAGTATGAGCTTTCTTCCCACCACAAGAAGAAAAGGAGAACGAAACTTGTATATCTCATATAGGATGCTTCAGATAGGGAAATTAGAAAACCAAGTATCGTCTTCGGTTTTGTCAAAGGGAGAGTGGGGAAATAAGAAAAGATAAGTACAGTAATCATCAAGGTTAGAAAGGAAAAAAGAAAGAGAAGAAATCTTTAAATCTTTATACACAATTTTTTTGGGATGATTTTCCAAGATGTTAGCCTATTTACATTGTTCAACCTCTGCATGTGTGTCATTATCTCCCAAAGGAGAATCACATGATACCCAAATATCTGCCTTTAATCCTCATGCCTGGTGGGATGGACGTTCAAAAGGAAAGGAATTCTGAAAATTGTTTTCAGAGATATCCACCTCAATATTTAGGGTTTCTGGGTGGATATTTGATTGATAAATTGTGTAGAAATATTTAAAAGTACGGAATAATAATAATAATAAGTGCACTTTTGGCACAAGATGTGAATGGGAAGTAAAGGAAATGGCACTTTTTCCTCACAGTGAAAATTCATTTATAAAATACGAAAAATTGTCCTATTTACAGTACATTAATTACTGCAAATGGCATAAGCAGAAGGAATTTATGTGAAATTGCAGTTTTGCCTTTTCATTCTTGTCCTATTCTCAGCCTTTTTTTCTCCATATCTTCCCCTATAAAATAAAAGAAAATAATCACATGGACAATTTCCTTCTGTTGTTTAAGGATGTCTCAATTCTCAGAATAGCAACAGTATGCTATGATAATATTTCTAATTTCAAATTTTGCAGTTAAAAAAATACAAAATCTGTCACTCATGATCAATAGTGCACAGAAATCATGGAGTGACAGTCTCTAAAATCGCCATTAAAATAATGTGAGCAACACGCTTCACCATGATCTATTTATTTAGCACAATTTTACTGTTAAAAAAACAAAGTCAAGGGAACCTATAACCATTAAGCACCTTACCACATTGATCTTGTATCCTCCCCAATAAGCATAAGAGGTAGGTGATCTTACCCTCAGAGAGCCAAGGAAGCAAGGGTTCTGAGAGATGTAGTGCCTTGCCCAAAGCAAGGAAGTGAAAAAAGAGAATCCAAACACAAATTCCAGTTCTCTTGCTTCCAGAATCTCTGCTGTTTCCACTTGACCACACCATTTTCAGTCTTCAGGCAGGATATGGATGGATCATGGCACTGACACCTAAAAAAATGAACTCCTCCAATGTAATGCAAAATAAAATAATGCCAAACCCTGAAAGAAGTACAAAAACATACCACATTGTCTTACTTTTTTCCCCATGATAAATATTTATTTATAGAAGTATCAATAACCAATTTTTTTTCAAAGAGCCCTCTCTTTCCCTCCTCTTCCCTGTCTCCCACCCGCTTGGTAGTGTTCTAAGCACATAGCTTGTTTTTCATTTGTGTAATCTGGTACTAGTCAGGGTAGGAAAACTTTTTCTCTATGGAGCAGAGTTTCTTAAGTAAGGTTTATGGGCAACTAAGGAGTCAATAGAGGGACGAAAGATATCGATGAGAGCTCTGAAGTAATGTGCAAAATGTTGTGTATATAGGCAGTTTTCTGGGGTGTAGGGTAGAGCATTTGTTGCTGTCCTCAATAGATGAAAAACCATTGTTTACACATTCACTTCTAAATTAATAACAAGGATTATAAAATGCTATTTAATAACTACCAAAAATCAAGATAATTCTTGCTAACTTATCCTTACATAACTTCATCTCTCTTTAGCATTGTTCTAAGCATTTTATGTATATTATTTAATCCTCACAAGAACCCAATGTAGTTAGTATTATCATGGTTTCCACTTTATTTAAGGTGCAAGATATTTCATAAATAAAAACATCTCAATTCTATATTACGATAATAGATAATGGAGAAAGGTAGAAGAACAGAAGACAGGGAAAGAGAAAGAGGAAGAAAAATAGAGCAAGGAAGGATGTGGATGAAAGGGTGAGGAAGAGAAATCTAGTGCTGAAGTATTGTAGGAAAACAGTAGTAACAACTATGTATAGGCTGGGGCAACCAAGCTGTAAAAACACAATTCTGCTATTTGCCAAAGCTACAAGCATTAACAGATTAATTATTTTAGAAGAAAAAAGAATATATAAACGATTAGATTAAAAACATGTATAAACACTGTCAGAATTTACTAGGAGAAGTGTTTGAATTTCAGCCTAATGTTTAGAAGCACAGACATTTCTGAAATGTTCTCTTTTCTTCATTTGATGGAAAATCCTTATTCACACAGTGTGGAAACAGGCTGAGAAAATAGTCATTTCATTGAATAAACATCCATCTTCCACATGGTCTTTTGGACTTTAATTAATGGTTCCTCATAGCTCACCCTGTATATTGGTGAAATTAAGCCAAGAACTGTATCAAGACTACGGATGAATGCCTGTCCATCCTTCCTCACTCGCCAAGTCTACCATGAAATTAAACTGAGCTGTCATAATTGGAAAGCAGATTATCTATATTGTAACTGAAATGCTCTCAGTATGTTTACACTAGCCCTGTATAGTGCCTGTGATGATAAATATAGTATTGTAGGAATTTGAACTAGATTCTTTCTTCTCTTTAATGAAAAGCTCATGAATACAGTAAGTGCATTTAGGATAGGGAAGTTCGTATGGTTTTCCTTTCATATTAAAGAAGTTTTGTTACTTGAGAGAGAATGAATGATCTTGGCTCAGTGTTGAGTTTCTCGTTTTCTTTTGTTTTCATCTTTAAAAATGTGGGGAGAAGAGTGGATTTGAATATAAAAATTGACTTTGTTTTTTCCTTTATTCTCAATGATCAAGGTGGATCTGAGATGCACATTTTTCAAGCAAGTGTTTTCTAATATATTTCGTATTTGTTGTGTTATGCCTCCCCTACACCACCCCTCATCCCTCACATACATTGTCTACTCTACAAGACTGTAGAGCCATGGAATTAGGGCCACAACTTAGGGAACAGGGGAAGGGAGGGACCATTCAGGCTCTATGTGGATTGTTTTTCTCACAGAACTAATGGATTCACAATTTAGACTAAATGGTTATCAAAGTTGGACATTAAATACCTTGAATTAGCTCTGAATGACCAAATTTTCTTTCAAAAAGCTAAGCATATATATTTCAAAGATAGAAAGGGAGCTTGCATATTCATTGTTCTCTTTATGTTCACTTATAAAAATACGTACTCCCTACTTGCCCATTTCTTTTCATTGGACATAGACTGTTGTCACTGTCAGCTCATGAAGCTGTCAGCAGATCCATGGAGACTGCTTTAAAATAAAGGCAATGTAACATCAATGCAAATCCCATGATTATTAACAAAACAAATAGAATTCATTTAAAATGACTTTTACAGTTGAGGTCTCCTCTCAGAAATCTTCCCCACTGTTCTGTTTCCATTTCAAAGTCACATCTTTGTTAATGACATCATGGAATCCTGAATTCAAATTGCTTGTGTTTTGTTAAGCTTTGGGAACACTCATGCTAGAGTTCCAGCTTTGCTAGGGCATATTAGAAAACTACGTACTATTTAAAAGGGTTTTAGTATTGGTTAAACACTTTGTGTATTAAAATGCTATATTATTGCAGCAGAGTTTAAAATCTTCCCTTGAATTGGGAATATTAAGTAAAAGAATTCAGCTAAAGGCATATCACTAAAATATTTGCAGATAAAGAACATTTGAGTTATAACTCCAATTTTTACTAATTTTTCCAAAAAGAACATTTATTAAGTGCTTGCCATCTGCCAGACATTGGCTATATGTTAAATAAGGAGAAGAGAATAATGTAAAGAAAGATCAGGCATACCCATGATGCTCAAGGATTTTTTGGAATTTATAAGTGAGGGAAATGCAAATATATAATTCCAGTACAGCATGCTGAGGGCCATGGCAGTGGTATGCCTCATGAGATTGAGAGTCAATTGCCTGAAGGAATCTGATGATTAGTTTTGGAAGGGAAATATAAATCTGGCCATCAAAGAGGAAGGATGTTGTGGGTAGTTGCCAGATTCTCTAGCTGCCTAGAGCCTTTAAACACTCTTGTAATGGTTGGGAAACTTCTTGCATCCCCAATATAGAAGGCAAAAACCTTTCTTCACCAGACTCACTTGGAGCTAAACACTTGCCCATTACCTGGATTCCAGCAGTCAAAGGGGTAAACAGGAGACATTGATATATAGGTGAGCAATGGAAGTGGTAGGTGTGCGGGTTTGCCTTTTGGAGACAGAAGTAGAGCTTTAGTGTGAGCAATGCAGGGGTGGGGAAATCTGTGATGTTGAGTCACAAAGAGGAGGCTAGGGTATTTGGGTATTGTTCTTGGCATCTGAGTACACAAAAGTCCCTGACTCTTCTGGAAGCTGTAAGCTTCTTTATACCACTCAATATGTTTTGTGAACTACCAGTATCCTATAATAAATGTCCTTTTGCTAGAATGAGCATAGTTTGGACTTGAGGACCTCGACTGATAGAAATGTGTAGGTATTTATGGTTTGGCCAAGGCAGAAAGAAGAGGAGGTGCAAAGAAAAGAAGAAATTAAGGAAGTAGGCTAAGTTTAGAGTGTGATAGGGATGGTTTTGACGTGACCATTGGTAGTTAGGTAGGGAGTAATATAGGGAGATGAGATTAAGAAAAGTTAATATCAGATTTGGGGACAAAGTAGGATATAGTTCTAAATTATCTAGACTTTACTCCATAAGCAATGGGGAACCTTTGGGAAAGTTTTAATTGAAAGACTGACAGACATTTTGATGTCTCTATTTTCAAGCAAGAACCCTGGTGGTATTGCGAGGAGGCATGAATGAAGAATTGCTCATAGTGGGAAGACCAGTTTGAAAGCTGATACCATAGTCCATGTGAAAAATAATGAGGCCCTAATGAGATGGTCACAGTGAAGATGTGGTGGGGGAGTGAGGGGGGGTTGGCAGGTGTATCTGTGAGATCTCTAGAGAGGACAATCAGTAGGACTTTATGACATTGAAAGTAATGGGGCTGGGCACAGTGGCTCACACCTGTAATCCTAACATTTTGGGAGGCCAAAGCAGGTGGATTGCCTGAGCTCAGGAGTTCGAGACCACCCTCGGCAACATTGCAAAACCCCATCTCTACTAAAAATACAAAAATTGCTGGGTGTGGTGGCAGATGCCTGTAATCCCAGCTACTCAGGAGGCTGAGGCATGAGAATTACTTGAACCTGGGAGGCAGAGGTTGCAAAGAGTCGAGATCATGCCACTGCACTCCAGCCTGGGTGACAGAGCAAGACTCTGTCTCCAAAAACAAACAAAAAAAGCAATGGGTCATGAGGAAGGAAAATAGGGATAACTCAAGTTTTCCAATTTACATTATTAGGTGAATAGTAATGAAAGTTATTGAGATGGGAATTACAGTGGAAAAGGCAAGTCCTGAAGTGAATGGGAGAGGATAAGTTAATTTTAGACATCAAATGTTAAGTACTTGAAGGAAATAGTTGGGAATACACATCTGGAATTTTATAGAGCAGTCAATGTTCTAGGTAAAATTCAAAATCGGCCGGGTGTGGTGGCTCACGCTTGTAATCCCAGCACTTTGGGAGGCCGAGGCGGGCGGATCACGAGGTCAGGAGATCGAGACCACGGTGAAACCCTGTCTCTACTAAAAATATAAAAAAAATTAGCCGGGCGTGGTGGTGGGCGCCTGTAGTCCCAGCTACTCGGAGAGGCTGAGGCAGGAGAGTGGCATGAACCCGGGAGGCGGAGCTTGCAGTGAGCAGAGATTGCACTACTGCACTCCAGCCTGGGTGACAGAGTGAGACTCCGTCTCAAAAAAAAAAATTCAAAATCATTAGTAATTAAGTGGTAGTTGGAGTCATGGGCATAGATATAATAAACAAGGGAGAGTATGTAGGGAGAAAAGGAGCAGAGATCTGGATAGGGGCTGGGGAGGTGTAATTTTAAGAGAACAGAAAGAAATCAGTATAAAAGACGGAAAACTGGGAAAGGATCATCAAAGATGTAGAAGGAAAACTAGAAGCGACACTCAAGCAGACTTGAGTCTTCTACTGTTGGAAATTAATGTCTTATTTTACTTCATCTTAACAGGAAGGTCCTGCTATTACCTTTAAAAATATTTTCCTTTCACTGGAATATTCCACCTAGCATACATCGGAATGTTAACTGTGTTCAGTGGGTACTGCCACTAATTTATCTTGAAACCCCTATGTTCAAGGTTTTAGAAGAGGGTATAATGTACATAAAATAAATATAATAGAGTAAGCATTAAGTACATGGGTTAGGTTTTCTACAGAAAGTGAACAGTCTTCATTTCCTTTATAGATTTCTAAGTGGTAAAACCACCAAACAATTCCTTGTGATAAATCACTGCAGACAGCATGAAAAATTTCCTTAGGTAATTATTACCCTCAAGGATTTCTGGTAAGGCAACCAAACGAGCATAATACTGACGGTCCAGACACCTTAGTTTGAGCTTTCAACAGGTGATCCACATAACAACATTCAAATTTATATGTTCACATGAATGGAAACATTTGGCACATGTACAGAAACCTTTCTTTTCAGAAGTTAACAATTATGATTTCTAACTAGGAAATTTTATTCACAATCCTTCAATGACTTTCAGCATTGGCAACAGCTTAAAAAACTAGAGTTGGCTTAGTCCCTACTTCTAGATATTTAACTCTTGAGTTCATCAATTCCTCATCTGTGATTTTTGAATATTGGATTCCCCAGATTCTTCTACAGGCACACAACAGTTCTCCACCTTGTGAAAGATTTCTCCAGGAGTAAGAATTATTCTCAGTTCCTTTAATGTGCTGTTACCATTTTGTCCCATCCTACCTGGAATCATCTCTATACTCTTCTTCCTGCCCACTTCTAGATCCAAAGGGGAAAGAGCCCTGCACTCTAATTGCTGGTATAAGAATTCACCATCAATATCAAATCCCATGCCTTTTCATCTTATATTTACCTGGCATTTTTCATGGTGACATATCCAATGAATTGCAAACAGAAATACCCTGGATCACAAATACGTTTATAATGGTAACCAACAACATTCATGTAATTTTTTTATCAGCCTTCAGTACAAACTTAGGAATGGTGAAAGCAAATGACTACTATGGGTTGGAGGTTGGCGGAAGTGGGCATAATGGACAGATTGAAGGTTTTCAGGAGAGCCAGTGAAATAACTAACCCTAGAGTCCAAACTGGGGAAGGAAATTTATGAATTTATTTATTCTTTTAGCTGATTATTGTGTGCTTGTTCCACTAGGGCCAGATTACTCTTATGTCCCCAGGTTTTTGCTGTTTAAAGGAAATATTTAAGAAAGGAAATGATAATATATTTCACAGATGAGGAAACAGAGGTTCAGAGAAGCTAAGTAACGTGTAAGAACTAGTAAGTGGTGAACTACAAAGTCAGACCTGGTCTGTCTGCCTCAAAGGTCCATGTTCCTTTCACTACACCATGCTGGGATCCTTGAATCCTTCAGACTTATCGGGGGAACCCACCCCCGATAATTCAACGTGGGTCCTTTTCTATCTTCCCTAAGTGTCGGCCAGTCTGAGAAATAAAGGGAAAGACTACAAAAGAGAGAAATTTTAAAGCTGGGTGTCTGAGGGAGATATCACATGTCGGCAGGTTCTGTGATGCCCCCTGAGCTGTAAAACCAGCAAGTTTTTATTAGCAATTTTCAAAGGGGAGGGAGTGCATGAATAGGGTGTGGGTCACAGAGATCACGTGCTTCAAGGGCAACAAAAGATCACAAGGCAGAAGGTCAGGGCGAAACTAGAATCACTAATGAACTTCCATGTCCCACTGTGCACGCATTGTCAGGGTTCAAGAGCAGAGAACTGGTCTGACTAGAATTCGCCAGGCTGGAATTTCCTAATCCTAGCAAGCCTGGGGGCGCTGCAGGAGACTAGAGCGTGTTTCATCCCTATCTACATCTGCATAAGGCAGATACTCCCAGGACGGCCATTTTAGAGGCCCCCCTGGGAATGTATTCTTTTCCCAGGGCTGTTAATTATTAATATTCCTTACTGGGGAAAGAATTCAGTGATATTACTCTTACCTGTTTTCAATAATAAGAGAAATATGGCTCTGTCCTGCCCAGTCCACAGGCAGCCAGGCTTTAAGGTTATCTCCCTTGTTCCCTGAAAATTGCTGTTATCCTGTTCTTAAGGTGCCCAGATTTCATATTGTTTAAACAATTTGTGCAGTTAACACAATCATCACAGGGTCCTGAGGCGACATACATCCTCAGCTTATGAAGATGACAGGATTAAGAGATTAAAGTAAAGACAGGCATAGGAAATCACAAGAATATTGATTGGGGAAGTGATAAATGTCCATGAAATCTTCACAATTTATGTTCAGAGATTGCAGTAAAGACAGGTGTAAGAAATTATAAAAGTATTAATTTGGGGAACTAATAAATGCCCATGAAATCTTCACAATTTATGTTCTTCTGCTGTGGCTTCAGGTGGTCCCTCCATTCGGGGTCCCTGACTTCCCACAACACAAACTCATGTTGCCCTTAACACTTCCCTCTGTTATCAAGGGGTCATGCAACCCTGAGAGCAGGTCAGGTGCCTCAATATAAAGGTCCAGGGGCCATGGACCCTGACACAGTCAGAACCTGTGTCTCTACATCTGGGAAGATATAACCATCAGACTAAGGTTTGCTGTCCTCCAAGCATTATCCCCTGATGTAGGAATGTAGTCAGGAAGTTTGACAGCTTTCACATCTGTCTCCTTGAGTGCTCTGCCCTCCCAGACTCCCTCTCCCTAAGACAGTCTTCAATATCTGGTCTCTGACACTCCAGTTTGGTTTTGAAATGCTTTTGGTTTCTCTGGCCATGCTATGTTCCAAGGAAGAGCTGTTTTGTTTTGGGTTTTTTCATGCCTTAAGTTCTGTTTTGGTCAAAGCAACACCTTCCTTCCCAATTTATATTACAGTGGAGGTTTTCCACTCAATAAGGAAGAAAAACATCAATTATAGTAGAAACCAGTGAGAGAGGTAAGGGAACCTGGTAGATGAGAGGAGGGAAGAAGGAAGAGAAAATGAGGAATGAAAGGGACCAAAAAAGGAAAAGTTGTTAAAAGCTTGACACACACACACACAAAAATGGAGGAGGTAATTATGGCTGAAAGGCTGTGGGGAGAGGTCATTAGGAAGTCTTTAAGATTAAAAAAATAATATATCCAATTCTGGGGAGGTGACAAGGTCATTAAGCGTTGCTGGAAGCAGTGTAAATTAGTATGGCTTTTTTGGCAAGAATCTAGAGTTTGGCAAGAGCCCTAAAAAATGTTTATACCTGGCCGGGCACGGTGGCTCATGCCTGTAATCCCAGCACTTTGGGAGGTCGAGGCGGGTGGATCATGAGGTCACGAGATTGAGACCAGCCTGATCAACATGGTGAAACCCTGTCTCTACTAAAAATAGAAAAATTAGCTGGGCGTTGTGGCAGGCACCTGTAATCCCAGCTACTCGGGAGGCTGAGGCAGGAGAATTGTTTGAACCTGGGAAGCAGAGGTTGCAGTGAGCCGAGATTGCACCACTGCACTCCAGCCTGGTGACGGAGCGAGACTCCGTCTCAAAAAAAAAAAAAAAAGTTTGTACCCTTTGGCTCAATATTGTACTTCTGGAAATATATCCTAAAAATACTTCTGAATTTTGAAGCTTAAAGAAAAAAAAACTTCGTGCACAAAATCTTTTTCTCAGTAACAGTTATGTAACTAAATAATTGGTGACAACCAATGTGGCTATCAATAGACAAGTGGTTAAATAGTTTTGACCATTCAGTAATTCCTGTTACTTGATTGAATATTAGGTAGCCATTGAAAATGATTATTTTCCAAGACCATGTAATATAACAAGTGCTTACAATAAATTGTTATAAAAACAAGCTACAAAAAAACTATATCATCCAAATTATGTTTACAAATGAAGAAATAAGTGTCTGTGAGAAACGGTGTTGGAAAACACACCAATGTATTAATAGTGATTGTGTTTTAGTAGTGAGACTACAGGGTTTGTATTTTTTTAACAAAGCAATTCTTAAAATTAAGATATTATTTACACACAATAAAATTTACCCCTTTTTAGTGTACAGTGTGATACATTGTGGTTTTGTGTACAATTGTTTACCAGCACCTCAATCGAGAAGTTCCATGTGAGGGATGAAAAATTACCTATTGGGTACAATGTACACTCTTCAGGTGATAGGTGTACAGTAAAGCCCAGACTTCATCATTGTGCAATTTATCCATGTAACCAAAAAGCGCTTGTACTACTAAAACTATTGAATTTTTTTTTAAGAAGTTCCCTTATGGCCTTTCACAGTGAATCCCCTCTTCTCACCCCTGACCCCAGACAACTGCTACTGATCTTTTTTTGTCACGAAAGTTTTTCCTTTTCTAGAATGGCACATACATGGTTTCATATAGTATACAAGACTATTGTTTTTAGCGTTAATCTACTTTAAAATGTTTCTTCAATCAGTACATTAAAAAATAATTTGAACCTAAAACATAGATTTCAACTGTTTCTTTTTCCACTAAATGCAAAGTGGGAAAGAAAGAAAGAGCTTTGATTACTTAAGAGAAGAAGATAGTTCAAGCAGACCTAAGTTATCAGCGAGCTCAGAAAATCTCCCTGCTTAGAGGCTATAAATAGTATGATGTAATACTGATCCTCATTCAAAGCTGTGATAGAGTAGAAGATAAGTTTTCAAGTTTGTTTCTAACCCGATAAGAGGATAATAGGAGAAGAGAGAGATAAGAAGAGATGTTTGTCAGCAGAAAACTATAAAGGGGGGATACTTTTTCATTGTTTTGTATTCTGAACATATGCTATTATAAATTTACCATTCTGGAACATTTTCTTTAAATAATGCAAAGCTTGTCTGACCACCCAGCTATATTTCTGTTTTTCATTTTTAATGTCTGCACATTAATCATTTATTTTAAGCCATATAATTATAAGACAAAAGATGCTAGGTTAAGTATAACCACCCATGAACATAAAGCCATTTTTAGTAAAATTACAGTCTGAGTTACTATATGTAGTCATGTGATTATCTGCATAAACACCTATGAATTTGGGGTCAGTATGAAATAACAAAGTTAAATATTGAGTGAAAAATGCTATATACACATTATGTTTTTATGTGTGTGCACATCAGTATATATGCAGTTGAGAATGTTAAATAAAAGTGTTCTTTCATTCTTTCTTTCCTTATTTTACAAAAGAAAAAATTTTGAATGTTTTGCTTCCCAAAAACTCCCAAATACCTTATTTAATGTTTTTTAATTGTGGTAAAATATGTGTAACAAAATTTACTATTTTAATCATTTTAAGTGTACAGTGTAGTCGCATTAAATACATTTGCATCGTTGTGCAACCACCATCCCCATCCATTTCCAGAACTTTTGTCATCTGGCAAAACTGAAACTCTGTACCCATTAAACACAACTTGTCCTTCTTTCCTCCCAGCAAGGTTTTGGCAGCCACCATTCCACTTTCTATCTCTATGATTTTGAATACCGTAAGTACCTCATATGAGTGAAATCGTATGGTATTTGTCCTTTTTTTATTATATGGCAGGACATTTCTATGAGTATTTCCTCGTGGTGACATAGGGAAGTTGATCCTATAATGATACAAAGATGCTCTGGGCTGCTTTCCTCATGTATCTTGATGCTCCTTGACAGGAATATCTCTCTCTGTATTTTTCGCTGGAATATAGTTAACTATTAATGGTACACTGTGTTGTAGCCATATAATAAAACAGAGTAGTCCTTAACCTGACTGAAGGACTCTGTAGTGTTGGGTACTTGACAGGAATTTTTAATCTGGAAATTTCTTAAATTTTAGGAAATTTATTTTTGTATTATTTCTTTTTTTCTTTTCTTTTTTGAGCAGTAGCAAGATTTATTGCAAAGAGCAAAAGAACAAAGCTTCCACAGTGTGGAAGGGGACCCGAGCGGGTTGCCCTGTATTATTTCTTATATACTTTTCTCCCTACACTATTCTCTGCTCTCTTTCTGAAATTTCTAATAATTTGGATTTTAGACCTCTTAAACTTATTTTCTAATGTTTTTCTCTTCCTCTCTAGTTTTCCCAATTGTTTGTTTTAATTTTTGGTCAAGATTGTCAACTTCTAATCCTTCTTCTAAATTTCTAATCCTTCTCCTAAATTTTAATTACTGTTATCATGATTTTAATTTCTATGATCTGATTTTTATTTCTTTCTTTTTAAAAATAAAACCCTGTTCTACTTTCCTGAATGCTATATCTTTTTTATCTCTTGGATGATATTATAGTTTTTTGAAGTATCTTCTCACTGATTTACTTCTATCTTCTTCAATTCCTCTTTGGTATTCACCTGTCACTCACATTAGAGGGTTTCTCGAAGGTCTGAGGATCCTTTGCTTCCAGCATGTAAAAAAGAGCTAATTGATAGCTCTGGATTCCTGTGTGGGTGTTGGGAGAGGAGGGCCTTATAGAGTGTGGACTTTAATGTAGGATCACTGGAATGAGTTATCTGGATAAGGTGGGGGATACAAATCACAGTAGCTTTGAGCCTTCTCTTTGAGCTGAGTTTCCCAGGGAGAAGTTTTCCATCTCCTTCCTGGGATATTTAATGCTGGCTTCTCAGTGGAATCTCACTCATCAGGCAGTAGATTTTTACTTTATTGTTCTGTCTACAGTGCAGCACCCTTTTCTCTGACCAGCCACAAGTCCAGGGTGCCTTTGATTCATCACTGCCGGAGATTAGGTCTGCAGACTTTTACTGAAATGGGAACAGTTTCCAGATTATTTGAGTTAGGGAAGAGATACATGTCCCTAACTGCTTTTTTTTTTTTTGAGACGGAGTCTCGCTCTGTCGCCCAGGCTGGAGTGCAGTGGCGCAATCTCGGCTCACTGCAAGCCCCGCCTCCCGGGTTCACGCCATTCTCTTGCCTCAGCCTCTCCGAGTAGCTGGGACTACAGGCGCCCGCCACCACGCCCGGCTAATTTTTTTGTATTTTTAGTAGAGACAGGGTTTCACCATGGTCTCGATCTCCTGACCTCGTGATCCGCCCGCCTCGGCCTCCCAAAGTGCTGGGATTACAAGCGTGAGCCACTGCGCCCGGCCCCTAACTGCTTTTTAAAATGCAGCTAATTGTGCTATTTTCAATTTTACCTGTAACCCAATTTTAAAGGTTACCAGTGGTTCTAATTCCTGAGTGATTCCGGAGTTCTATGGTATGAATCGTCCTGCTTTGGGGTTTTTCTTATTACCATTGTAAATTTCATCTCTATTTCTGCTTCCAAAATATAGTGGCTGTGGCTTTTTTACCCCTAGTTCTTTATCTTTGTGAGTTTTGGCCTTTTTATATCCCTGTAATTTTAATAGTGTTTGGGGAAGGTATAGAGGTGAACATGTGTGTATCTAGGCTGATATGCGTGATTGGAAACTTGATGTGTGATTTTTAGATCCCTACTGTATTTTTATTATTATTTAAATATGATTTTTTAGCTGTATGTTACTGAATTGTGATTAGAAAACATGGGCTGTATAATATTAGTTCTTTGGTGTTGAGATATTCTTCGTGAACTATTACATGGTCATTATTGTAAATGTTCCATGAATATTTGAAAATAAGCTCAATTGTCTTAGGTGGGTGCAGAAATTTTCTGTTTCAATTAATTAAGGTTTGTTAATTGTGTTGTCACAGTCTTCTATTTCCTTGCTATATACTTGATTTCTGAGAGAGTCATCTTCCTTTCTATTACTATGAGTATCATTTCCACAGTTTCTCCTAGTAGTACTTTCCATTTATTGCTTTATATATTTTGAGGCTACTCTGTTAAATGCACACACATTTGGGATCTTTACATATTCCTGGTGAATTTTTATTTACCACTTTATGAAGATCCTCTTTACCTTGAAATCTCTTTTGCTGTCAAGTCTATTCTAGCTAGTGTGTGCTAGTGTTCTTTCAGACTGCTTCTGTTAAATCTTTTTTTATTCTTTTACTTCCACCCTTTTGTTAAAAGGTACAATTGACACACAATGAAGTACACACAGTTAAACTGTATAATTAGGTAACTTTTGACATATGTATACACCTGTGAAATTATCATTAAAATCAACATAATGAATATACTCATCACCTCCAAAAGTTACCTTGTGTTTTTCAACCCCTCCCTCTAGCCCCTCTCTGTCTCCTATCCCCAAGCAACCACTGACATGCTTTCTGTCATTATAGACTAGTTTGTAATTTCTAGAATTTCATATAAATTGAATTATACAGTGTGTACTCTCTTTTAGTCTGGCTTCTTTCGGGATAATTATTTTGGGTTCACCTATATGGTTGCTTATATAAGTAATTAATTCCTTTTTATTGCTGAATAGTATTCCATTGTATGGATATGCCACAATTTGTTTATCCAACCACTAATGTACATTTGAGCTGATTCCAGTTTTGGACTGTTGCAAACTGGGTTGATAATTTATGTGTAAGTCTTTGTTATGGATATATACTTTCTTTTCTCTTGAAATGGTTGGAGTGTATGGGAGATGTATAATTAACTTTTAAAGGACCTGCCAAATTGTTTTCCAAAGTGGTTGTGCCATTTTATACACCCACCAGTAGTCTGTGAGAGTTCCAGTTTCTCTGCATTCTCACCACCAACACCTGGTATGGTTAATTTTTAAAATTTAGTTATTTTAACAGGTGTGTAGTTGTGTCCCATTGTAATTTTAATTAGCATTTCCTTAATGACTAGTGATGTCAAGCACCTTTTTATGGGGTTTTTATTGCTATCTGTATATTTTACTTTTGAAGTGTCTTTTCAAATCTTTTGTACACAAATGTTCGTTTAGTATCTACTTGAAATAATATTTTTCTCCTTTGACATATTCAAGTGCTTAATCAAAGTAGTAAAATTTCTAGTACTAAATTCTAGGCAAATTTTATGTTTCCAAGGTGTGTCATTTTTCAATATACAGCAGATCGTTCAGTGGTTTTTTTTTTTTTTTTTTTTTTTTTTGAGACAGGGTCTCACTCTGTTGCCCAGGCTGGAGTGCAATGGCACGAACATGGCTCAATGCAGCCTCCACCTCCTAGAGTCAAGTGGTCCTTCCACCTCAACCTGATGAGTAGCTAGAACTACAGGTGTGTGCCACCATGTCTGGCTACTTTTTTAACTTTTTAGTAGTGAGGAGGTCTCACTGTGTTGCCCAGGCTAGTCTTGAACTCCCGGGCTCAAGCAATCCCCCTGCCTCGGCCTCCCAAAGTGCTGGGATTAACAGGAGTGACCCACCACGCCTGGCCTCAGCAGCTGTCTTAATAGTCTTGATTTGCTTCAATTCAATGTTGATTTTTGCCTATGAATTTAAGAATAGCTTAGTCTATCATTTTTTCTGTAATCTTTCCTTGTCAGATTTTTAATCAGTCTTACGTTTCTACATTTCTCATGGTCTGAAATGTTTCTAGAGCAACAGTATTCTGTCTCTTGAAAACTTGATAGAACTCATCTGTAAAGCTCTATGGACATGGTGGATTTTTTGGAGATAATTTGTAATAATCATAGTTTTAGAAGTTACTGTTATAACCAGAAGTTTTCTTATTTCTTCTCAAGTCAATGTTGGTAACTTTTACTTTGCTAGAAATAATCCATTTAGTCAGATTTCAAAATGTATTAGCATATGATTATAATAATTTTTTTTATTTTTTTTATTATACTTTAGGTTTTAGGGTACATGTGCACAATGTGCAGGTTTGTTACATATGTATCCATGTGCCATGTTGATTTCCTGCACCCATTAACTCATCATTTAGCATTAGGTATATCTCCTAATGCTGTCCCCCCCCCCTCCCCCCACCCCACAACAGTCCCCGGAGTGTGATGTTCCCCTTCCTGTGTCCATGAGTTCTCATTGTTCAATTCCCACCTATGAGTGAGAACATGAGGTGTTTGGTTTTTTGTCCTTGCGATAGTTTACTGAGAATGATGTTTTCCAGCTTCATCCATGTCCCTACAAAGGACACGAACTCATCCTTTTTTATGGCTGCATAGTATTCCATGGTGTATATGTGCCACATTTTCTTAATCCAGTCTATCGTTGTTGGACATTTGGGTTGGTTCCAACTCTTTGCTATTGTGAATAGTGCCGCAATAAACATACGTGTGCATGTGTCTTTATAGCAGCATGATTTATAGTCCTTTGGGTATATACCCAGTAATGGGATGGCTGGGTCAAATGGTATTTCTAGTTCTAGATCCCTGAGGAATCGCCACACTGACTTCCACAATGGTTGAACTAGTTTACAGTCCCACCAACAGTGTAAAAGTGTTCCTATTTCTCCACATCCTCTCCAGCACCTGTTGTTTCCTGCTTTTTTAATGATGGCCATTCTAACTGGTGTGAGATGGTATCTCACTGTGGTTTTGATTTGCATTTCTCTGATGGCCAGTGATGATGAGCATTTCTTCATGTGTTTTTTGGCTGCATAAATGTCTTCTTTTGAGTGCCCACTTTGATGGGGTTGTTTTTTTTTTCTTGTAAATTTTTTAGTTGTGTATTTCCTAAAAATTTTCTCCCATTCTGTAGGTTGTCTGTTCACTCTGATGGTAGTTTCTTTTGCTGTGCAGAAGCTCTTTAGTTTAATTAGATCCCATTTATCAATTTTGGCTTTTGTTGCCATTGCTTTTGGTGTTTTAGACATGAAGTCCTTGCCCATGCCTATGTCCTGAATGGTATTGCCTAGGTTTTCTTGTAGGATTTTAATGGTTTTATTTTTAAAAGCATCTCTATGACTGCTAACCTTTTCCTCTTTGGTTGTTATGGGACAGAGACTCACTCTGTCACCCAGGCTGTAGTGCAGTGGCATGATCTCTGCTCACTGTAACCTCTGCCTCCTGGGCTTAGGTGATTCTTTTGCCTCAGCCTCCTGAGTAGCTGGGATTACAGGCACCCGCCGCCATGCCTGGCTAATTTTTGTATTTTTAGTAGAGATGGAGTTTCACCATGTTGGCCACGCTGGTCTTGAACTCTGGACCTCAGGTAATCCGTCTGCCTTGGCCTCCCAAACTGCTGGAATTACAGGTGTGAGCCACCGCACCCGGCCTCTGTGACTGTTTTTTATATTCCGTTTCTCATTTCTACATTTTGGTGTTTGATATTTCTCAGTTTTATTTCCTAAAACTATACTGAGGATTTTCCTGTATTTTTTTTAATCTTTCAATTTCTCAGGTATTTGGTTTTGAAATTATTACTTTGTTCTATTTTCCAATTCATTAATGTTGCCTTTTTTCTTTATTATTTCCTTTCTTGACTTTTCTTATAATCTTGTTCTCTTAGTAAGTGACTTAGCTCATTTATTTCCACTATTTTATTGATTAATTTCAATAAAATGTTATGAAGTTACCTTTGTGTATAATTTTGCCACAACCTGTTTATCTTGATATGTTGTAATTGTCTTTAATTGTAGAGCTTATTTACATTATATACGTGCACAAATTTAGATTAATGCTTCTAAAATTTCCAATTTTTTTTTTTGTTGTTGGTGTATATTTGCCTAAAATTTTGTTGTAAATTTCTAAGTCATTACATTGTAGCTGGTAAAATGTCTACTTTGGGGAAATCTAAAAATAGGCTATTTGCGGGTGATAATTTGTAAACGTCCTTGAATGTGAATACACATTCCTTGAGGCAAAGTTCTGTATGTAATTATTAAGTAACTTTAGCAATTAAATTATTCAATTTCTCTATATTGTATGTGGTTTTGGCCTATTGAATATTTCAGAATTGTTTTATAATAAAACACTGAAATATGCTTCTCTTAAACTCTGTTTAATTATAGCAACATTACTTCATATATATTTCTACAGAGACCTAGACATACACTGTCCATTATGGTAGGCACTCACCACATGTGACTTTTTACATTTAAATTAATTAGAATTAAATAAAATTTTAAATTCAGTTTATATGATACTCTGGTTGAATTTCCAGTGCTCAAAAACCCCATGTGCCTAGTAGCTACCATTTTGGACTGAACAAGTATAGAACATTTCCATTGTCATAGAAAGTTCTATTGGACAGCATTGCTTGCCTATTATATTTTATTGTGGATTATACCTTTGATTAGTGTAGTGTTGCTATATTTTTTATTTATTGCAATCTGCATTTAATGCTTTCTATTTTTTCTTTCAATTTCCTGATACTTATTTGCCATCCTTTTATTTTTAATACGTCTGAACATTTTGTTCTATATATTATCTCTTCTAAATAATATATAATTCTATTGCTAAAATATTTTTAAATGAGTTTAACAAATCTGTTTATTTTCATACTAATATATTTTATCTTCTGATGTCTTCATTTTTTTTTTTAAACAGCTTCCTAGTATTCTTACTGGTTTTCATCTTTTGATCCATGTGTAGAATATTGGTTAAGACCATAAGCTCAAGCATATGCCTAGGTGGGCATGGGTCCCATTTCAATATTTCAAGAATCAGAAGCTCTTAAATTCTTTGTGCCTAAATATCCTCATTTTTAAAACTTGAAAAATAGGGATAAAAATAGTACCCATTGGGTAGGGTTATTGAGAGGGTTGTAGGAATAAATGTTTTAAAAGTACCTGATACATTAGTAGTCAGTGCTCATAGCTACTACTAGTTATTTTTTGGGCTGCTTTGTCTCTAGAAACACTGAATGTATTTTTTATTATGATTTCACTGTTAAATTACAGAATATGCACAACCTGTATATCTCTAATTATCAGTGTCACAAAATAAATGCAATTATTTGAATCCCATCTAAATTGAGGTCATTAGCTTCTTTTTCATTCCTCCCTCTTGTAGACCCATCTTATGATTTTTGTTGGAATTATTTGTCACTGTAGATCCATATTGTTTAATATTAAATACTATTTTAACTCATTTAGCTTTGCTTTCAAGAATGATTATTTTTGCATTCTGTAATATAATCATAAGTATTTGGTTCACCACTAGACCTTTTTAACCTTTCTTATACTCCTTTTTCTTTACGTATTTATATGTTTTAGCCAAATGGTATCACATTGTGCAATTTTTAAAAAATATTTATTTATTATTTATTTATTTTTGAGACCGAGTCTCGCTCTGTTGCCCAAGCTGGAGTGCAGTGGCGGGATCTCAGCTCACTGCAACCTCTGCCTCCTGGGTTCAAGCAATTTTCATGCCCCAAGTACCTGGGACTACAGGTGTGCGTCACCACACCTGGCTAATTTTTGTATTTTTAGTAGAGTGGATTCACCATGTTGGCTAGGCTGGTCTTCAACTCCTGGCCTCAAGTGATCTGCCTACCTCAGCCTCCCAAAAACACTGCAAATTTTGAATCTCCTTCCTTTCCTTAAGAATCTTTGAGAGTTAGAAAAATTTATCCCAGGAGCAAAAAGTAATTAAAGTTCACTTGATACGCCAAAAAATGTGAAATACAGCCATCCAATTTCCTCTATTTATTCACATTGTTTGGACCATATAGTTATCTATGTTTAGGTGCTATCCATTTGGCCACTTCATTATGGGTGTGTCACTCTCTATATGTTTTGCTTGGAAGCTGAAATGGATCTCTTCCCTCTGTATCATCATGGATGAGTACAATTACTACTTGTACTTAGATGACTCCAAAGTCTGCGTGTCCATTTCTGGATTCCTTCTCTCTCTTTAGTACAATAACTCCTGATTTTAAAAGCTCTTTCCGCATGCCTGTTATTCACAAGATGCGCATTTATTAATCTGTAAATAATGATGTTGGATTAAATGATCTCAAAGGTTTATTCCAGGAATAAAAATCTATGATCTATAGCTGCTCTTCCTTTATTATTCCACCAGCAGTGCTCTTTAAAATTCTTTTAAACTCCTCCTCCTGAATTTGTTCTTTTTCCACTATTGGTGTGAAGCTGGCCATTATTTCTCTAACAAATTGAACCGTCTTTTAACTGAAGCACAGAGCCTTTGTAAAACATCCATGATCTTTGATTCTCTGAAACCCACTCTGTTACACTCAGTGGCTCCAGAATCCAAAGGGAACATAGTCACCAGCTGTGTTCTCAACATTGAACTGCTCCCGAACTCCCTTTTTCTTACTCATCACACGTTCTCTCAACTCTTCAAGACACATGATAACTCACCGTTAGGTGCCACTCAAAAAGCAGGATCATAAGGGCCAGTACCAGTGGGATGATGAATTGGCTCAAGGGACAGTAGCTATCCCTCCATTTCTGTTTTCTTTGCCTTTGAAATATTTTCAGTAATACCTGACCACACGTCATTGCCTCATCTCTTTCTTGGAGAGCTCAAGCTATACCCTTCACCTCAGGAGTGTCAGCACAGTTTCAGTACAATAGATATGGCACATGCCACACTACCGAGAGCACCAAGAGAGAAAAGCAAACCTCTGGGGCTGAGGGAGTCATCTCAACTGAATGACGATTACCTACCTGTGGACTATAAGCTCCAGAGGTGGCTTCTGATTCCAGTTTACTTAGCTAATCAGAACATGGTGCACTCTCTCTCTCTCTCTCTCTCTCTCTCTCATTAATTTTCATGTCTAATCCATACCAGAAAAAAAAATCAGGCCTGTCCTTAAATTACTTTTGTACTAATATTACCACTGTTACTACTGTTACCATAACTATGAGACTGTTGCTGCTGATACTATTACCTTAGTGCTGATACTTCTGCTACTGCTACTACTATGACTAGGTATACTATGACTATCATAGCCGCAGTTGTCATTCTGGTAGCTTTTACTCTATGTCATGAAATCAGCAAGATGCTTTCCATACATTATTTTATTTAATCTTTATATCAGCTCTTTTGGATAATATTAGTTATCCCTACTTGAGAGAGGATAAAATCGAATCTTAGGGAGGTTAAGTAAATTTCCCAGTGTGACAGAGATTGTAGGTAGTATAGCTATGGTATTTGAACCTAGATCGGTTTGGCCTCAAAGTCCACACTTTTAACTGTTACATGGCCCCAAGTTGGAAAATTCCTCATGAGCTGATAGCATCTCCTTCCAAAGTACTGACAAATGTTGCTAATAGATTTCAGTTCTCTTCCTGCCTAAGCCCAGATACAACCTCAGAATCCTTTTCCAGTTAGAGCCTGGACAGCCACTAGAGAAAATCCATCAGATTTGGCATGTTGAGCTAAGGCCTGTTTGTGAGCCCTGTACTCCATGACATAAAATGGCATTCCCCCTCTGCTTTCCCTCCTTTAGCTCTCCTGTGGCACTGAGATGACAAGGGGCTGAAGCCAAAGCCCATTCACTTGGGAGATGCAATAATGTATAACCATAGGCAGAAGTTGAGGCTGTTGCCACTATGTACTCCTGACCCTTTTCTTGAATAGCACATATTGATGACTTCTCCATATACTAGAACATCGAGCATTGATTTTGAGGACAAGAGTAACTCAAACATTTTGTATATATTGTCTCTTAATAGTTATAGAGCATAGGCTCTAATAGTTTTAGCTCTGTCCTTCTCTGTACCATTGACCACACAACCTCTCCTCACCAGACTCCATTCTTATTATTTGGAGAATGGGATTTACAGTACTTAGAACTTTCTATAACTAGAAAGCTTTCAAATCATGAAACGTGCATGTATGAGTGTCACCAGAAAGTTCAAGATAATTATAATTGATGCAGTGAAGCAAAGTCAGACTGAAAAATGCATATCCATGTGCTTGCACCTTTAAATATATGTTCGTTTATTCTTAGTGTTGGTAAAAAAATGTGTCAATTCAAGGAGAGGAGGAGATTTCTTCCTGTTATTTTGAAGCAGTGCCAAAAAGAAAAGATCAATTATTCTCAAGACACATTTAGCTGAACCTTCCTCCCACATCCAAAATACTTATGTGAATTACACATCTGTACAATGCAGCAATTGTTTCATCTTTCCCAAACTAATAGAGATGCTAGAAACATCTGGTAGTTGATAGTTAATTTGTTTTTTTTTTCATTGCACCTTTTCATAGGAAGCAGGGAACGCAATTCAATATATCCCCTGAGAGGGTCTTGCGTTTATGACAGGTGTGTATTTCTTAATGAGTCGTTGTTTGACACCGTTGCTTCTCTTAAGTCCAGCTGGAAGTACATTCATCTGGCAAAAAAGAGAGGGGAGGAAAGTGAAATTTGAAAGAAAGTTGGAGTGTCAGGTGGTTGTTGCATAAAACATCCAATTCATTCCAGTAATATTTATTCTGCTTATTTTGTGCAATTTCCTGCAACTGGCTTTTACAACTCTGTCACTATGATGACTTTTCTGTTTTGAGTTATTTAGCTGCATACTATTAATTTATCTGAGACTAAAATGATACTTCTTTTCTGTGTAGAACTAGGAATTGATTCAGCATACGGCTTGGCCTTGGGACAAACACCTTCATCCCAGCATCCCAGCATCCAAGCCCCAACTGAGGTTCAGAAAAAGCAGAAGGATATAAGATTAGTTATTATATCCTGAATTTTCTGTCTCCTTCTTAGTGTAACTCTTTGATCTCAAAAGACTTATTTTTAGCTCATTGTGACCTCACTGAGATTATCTCTATCCTTCCTAGCAGTTATGATTAGCTAAAGTTATTTTTACTGAAAACATTTCAGGGCTTGAAGTGGGAGGGTGAGGATGCTGCATTGTTGGTGGAGGGCCCAGTATTTGGAATTCTTCTCTTGATGTGACATAATGAATCTTAATTGCCCTGCCCTTAGGCCGTGGCATAGCTACTCTAGCTGGCTAAGCCTGAAGGACAGATGTTGCTTAGGGAGAGGTTCAGAGCTGGCCCAAAGAGATGCCATTAGCAAGCAGAAGTGAATGTAGGGCCACCTTGATGACCAGGACCATGGCATCTACCTGCTGCCTCAGTGACTTCCTCATGTGAGGACTTGGTTTGCTGGAGAGCTATAGAATATGTATTCTAAAAGACTCAGTGCTAATGATGTTTATATCACCATCGCTTATCTCAAACTTCTCAGACTCCTAGGCTCTGTTGACAATCTAGCCTTTTAGTTGGCTTAAAGTACTCTTTCCACACACACACACACACACACACACACACACACACACACACACACACACACCACACACACACACACACACACACACACACACACACACACACACACACTGAATGAAGAACTCTGCTGTTAATAGGAGCATTTCACTGGTCTTTTTTAAACATTCAATGTTAGGCAAAATATGATACTTGGCTACTGGTTTAGTGATTTCCTCACTTGATTCCAGTGAGAATGGCTTGGAATATGGGCTATTTCTAATTTGTTCATCAAAATACAAATAAAATACATGCAAAATTGTAGAGTACAATACAACAGAACCCAACCCTTTTTATCCATTTCTCTCAAGAGTCTTCTAGTAGTGTTGGCAATAATATTCCCACTGGACTCATGAGGTCACTGAAGCAATGAGAGATTCCATAATTTGACCAAGGCCAATGCTAATGAACAAAGCGGCTGTGCCTCTACATTAAATTACCTGGTTAGTCCTGGTCGTATAATTTCACTTAGCATGCTAAATTATTTTGATTTCCTCTAAGCATCTATTGTAAAGTGTCAAAGCTAATCCAAGTAAGCAATTGGATTCACACAGGATGAGGACATGGTGGGGTGGCCTCTTCAGTGCTGGTGACCTCAGTGCCCAGGCATCTCCATTCCCTCAAAGTCCTCTCTTGCTGATAAGGTCAGGAAGAATCTTGTTCTGTTCATGCTCTTCTATTGGCTGGCATGCCCTCAGTTATCATTACTGCCACTTACTGTCTATACAGAAATGTGTTTCCATGGGATAACCACTTGGCAATGGCTTTGATAATTACTATTTGTGCTGCCGCCAGTCCATCTTCTTTTGTCTGTCTTTACGGGTGGTCTCCTGATGGTCTCATGAATGCCATGCATGTAAGGAATGTGTAAGAGTCTGGGACTCCGATTTCAAGGCAACTTCACCTGAACTCCCCTCCCCTTCCTTTATGACAGGAGTAAAGAGAACTTTAGTAATTAGATTAAACTCTTTAGGAACATCTCTTGTTAGAAGTTGTGTGTCAACACTGAAAAAGTCACTATGGAAAGGTATTCTCATTCATCTTGGCGACTCTGTCTAAGAAGTTCTCTTTGTCTTAGAAACCAATGCAACAGATTTTTGAATTACCTAATAATAAGTGTTATATTTCTCCCATAGCAGGAGAGAGATTTCTTTTCCCAAGTATGGTCTTCCATTCTCTTTTCTTTAAGTCTCAAGAGTGGTATTTAATCTTTGAGAACATTATACTCTGCATATGGTAAAGATTGTTAAAACCGTTGGGGAAATTTACCAGGAAATTGGCGCATTTTTTTCCTTCTTCCTTTTCTGCATAGAAGTAACAATGATTCTAACACTGTGTTTTCTGTGATCTAAGACTCATGGTAACAGTATGAGCTTTAAGGATTTCACCAAAACCTGTACAGACCTGCTTGGCCCATATCTACTTCGCCTTACGGTTGGCAGTGGGGCTCCATGTGATAGAGATGTATCAGCGTCACCCAGACAATTTGTTAAGATTCAGATTGCTGACTTCCACCCACAGAGTTTCTGATTCATTGTGTCTGGAGTGAGCCATAAAAATGTGCATATCTAACAAGTTTATAGGTTATACTGATGCTGCTGGTTCTGGGACCACAGTTTTCGAGAACCCCCAGAGATGGGAGTAGGAGTAACAATTGCCCCATGGCCAACATCTGAAGCTGCTATTCCTTGTGCTAGGGTAACCATAAACCTCTGGATTTAGTATGCTGAAAGTGTTGGAACAGCCTGTGCTACTACTGGGAAGCTTCTGAGTCTGTCACATCTCGTTAGGATGCTTGAAAAATGGACAATAATATATTTGCAAAATATGGCCCTAGCTTCTTAAGAGATATCCAAGCACTATTATTTTTGTTGCTTTTTCTTCCAAATCCTTGTCTTGAAACTGATGGGTTGTGAGAAAAATGACTACAAATGCCATCAGGAAAGGACAGTCTTAGCATGAAAGTCAGTTTAACTCTTGAAGAAGAATTCGTTTTTCCTGTGTCACATGGCTTAAAAGTTAGTTAAACCTGGACAAGCCTCGATGTGTCTGGATTGAGCTAATGAGTAGCTGAATAGTTTACCCATAAGTGCAGAGTAATCCTCATGGCCATATGATATAATATGGAAAGTAATCAACAGTTTCAAAAACTGACATCACCCAGCCTATTGTTTTCATTTGACTTAACTGATAATTCCTACGTGCCTTAAAGGGAAAACTAGACTAATTAGTAGAGGAGGAAGAAACCACCTGGCAAAGAGGCACAACTCTAATTATATATGCAAGCCCAGCCACAATTTTCAGTTGCAGTGTGTGAGATGGGTGATAAAATAGGACAGTAAGAAGCTTGTGCTGGGCAAAGATTAGAGGTAGAGCCCTCTGCCAAGGGACTTAATGACAAGTTCTAACAATGTCACGAATGCTTTGTGAAAGGAACAACCAACTTGTAATAGACCAACTCTTATAAATGAAGTGAATAATTATGTCTTCCTCTTCTAAATAACCTCTTAAAAGAGGCTAATACACACACACACACACACACACACACACGCACACGCACACACACACACACCACATACCACTCCTGACAACTTAGTGATGAATCAGTAGTCTCTAAATGAAAATATTGACCGGGCACAGTGGCTCACGCCTGTAATCTCAGCACTTTGGGAGGCCGAGGCAGGTAGATCACTTGAGGTCAGGTTTTCAAGACCAGCCTGGCCAACATGGTGAAACCCTGTCTCACTAAAAATACAAAAATTAACTGAGTGTGGTGGTATGCACCCGTAGTTCCAGCTACTTGGGAGGCCAAGGCAGGAGAATTGCTTGAATCGAGGAGGCAGAGGTTGCAGTGAGCCAAGATGGTGCCACTGCACTCCAGCCTGGGCAACCGAGTGAGACTCTGTCTCTAAATAAATACATAAATAAATGCAAAAATTAGTTACAGATGTAAATTAGTTTCTTTTATGTAGTGAAAGGAAATGGTACAGAATTATAAGGTGGAAATAATAGGCTAACAAATTACTTATAGATAGAGAAACATAATTTATGATCTCTTAGCTCAGCATATCTGTGTTACACAACTCCGGGGGCACCATTAAATAGGCTGGGTGCTTAGAAACTTTGGAATTATCTAATGGGATTTTCCCTTTTGAGAAAAAACTGAGGAACAATTATACAGGCTTTGGGCTCTAGATGCCTCCTATACCATGAGGCAGTTTGTTATGCTGTTCTCCAGAAGGCACCTAAAAAGGAGAGCCTAGCAAACATTTGACTGGAGAGTCTAGTGATCATCTTCTCCAGGCATTTCCCATCTCTGCTTCTTGGCTGCTTTTGTTTCCCAGTTCTGCCACCCTTACTGCATTAACTGGTGTCTTCACCTGCCTTCTGTCTTCTCCCTTGCTACCACTGCCTACACCAAAGTCAGAGAATTTGGAGAATCTCAAGCGATTATAGTCTGGCCTCTAAGTGACCTCAGCTCTTTTGGGCTCCCCTACCCAAAGGAATTTTGCCATTTCAGTTTTTGCCAATTTCCTCAGGCTAGGCTGGAGTGTACTCCGTATCTTACAAAAGCAATTGTCTCTCAGTCCCTGCCCACGAATATAGAGCTAAACATAATAAAAGTCCAACTTGACATATATGAGTATTGAGAACTTATTATGGTAGTCATTTTTCTAGTCTCCTGAATGCATTAATTCATTTTACCTGTATGACAACCCTGTAATGTAGTTGCCATAACTATCCCTATTTTTGCAGATGAGTGAGCTTGACACCACGCCATTAAGTAACATACAAAGTTCCCCAGATAATAGGGTAGAGCTAGGATTTGAACCCAGGCAGTCGAGCTTCACAGTCTGTGCTGTTAAACATCTGCGGGTGCTGAGAATCTTACCTCCCAGGGAGTAAATTCTTCCTCCTGTAGGGGTATATGCCACCTCCCTCAAATGCTGCCCCTTTTCGCAATAAGATCCAGTTGGTCTCATCTTTCTACTCCTTTTTAGTATCAGAGGATCATTTTTGGCCTTCCAAAACATCACTGCCAAAGACAAAAATCCTCTGGGAGACTGGGGGATGGGGTCATGCAAATCAGACTTCTGGTGTTCTTTATCTTGATTTCCTTCCCTGAGCAAATGATCAAGATATTTCCATATCAATAATAACAGAACTTCCCTCACCACCACCCCCACTTTTAACACCAAGAGTCCACTCTTTTAAAGTAAAATAGTCCTAATTAATTTGAATTTACTAAATAAATTGGGAGGAAGGGTGTTTGTTAATAAAACAACTCCATTCCATTTTAGTTGCTACAACTGAAGTAGAAATTAGTTTTCACGTGCTTAAAACATACACAACTTTATAAGAATATATTTGTGCCTATATAGCACTTTAGTTTTATAAAACTGTGCAGAGATAAGAAATCAGGATTCAGTAATTAACTTTCTTAAGTAGGAGACAAGTGAATTTGGCTAACTTTGACAAACCAAGTGGCATACTAGATACGGAAAAATTCTCTTAAAAAATGAGAATACCTCGGTGATGAAATAATCTGTATAACCCCCATGACACAAGTTTACCTGTGTAACCAACCTGCACATGTACCCCTGAACTTAGAAGTTAAAAAAAGACTTATTAGTTTCCATATAAATTTCAAGATTGTTCATGTCTTCATGTAACAAATTTTTATTGAGTTTCTACTGTGTGCTTGGTAGTGGAGACACAGCCCTGAATGAGAGAGAGAGATGTTTTCTGTCCATAGGTATTTAAAGTCTAGTGGGAAAGACAAACAGTGAAATAAATAATTATGATAATATTTGATGGTGGGTGGAGGATGGCTGATGGAAGCCTTGAGTAGGGGGTCTAACCAAGGTAGAAGAGAAAGTATTCTGGAAGATTTGACCTTTATGCAGAGACTTGAAGAATGTGGAGGGCCAGCCCAGGCATGAGTGAAGGACAAGCATTCCAAGTAGAAGCAATAGCATATGTAAAAAAATCAGAGGTGAGAAAGAATCTAATATATTCATGTAACTGAAACATCATCTAGAAACAGATTTCATTTTGCTGATGAGGACATTCAAAACTTAAATGGTGAGGAAAACTGCTCAATGGTGCTGGGTATAGAATGCAGGTCATCTGATTTCAAGAGCTGCCGTCCTGCCATTACCTCCATGGCCTTCCAGAGACCAGGCAGACCTTGGGGCAGGATTGTTGCTTGCTCATAAGGCACCTTTGCATGAGTTAGAAATATAATGTGTTTCTATATTGTTATAAACATTTTGGGCGTGGTGCAGTAGCTCATGCCTATAATCCCAGCACTTTGGGAGGCCAAGGCAGGCAGATCACGAGGTCAAGAGATCGAGACCATCCTGGCCAACATGGTGAAACTCCGTTTCTACTAAAAATACAAAATTTTTTTGGGGGGGACTTGTGGCACATACCTGTTGTCCCAGCTACTCAGGAGGCTGAGGCAGGAGAATCGTTTGAATCTGGGAGGCAGTAGTTGCAGTGAGCCAAGATCGCACTACTGCACTCTCTAGCCTGGTGACAGAGCAAGACTTGGTTTCAAAAAACAACATGGCACATGGATACATATGTAACAAACCTGCACATTGTCACATTGTGCACAGTATAATAAAAAAATAAATAAAAAAAAAAAAAAAAAAAAAAAAAACAAGTGAACAAACAAAAAATATATAAACATTTTGTTAGAAAAAGTCTGCCAGAATTATGTCAATAAACATATAAATCTACAGTGTCAGCCATCTTCATGGTGCTCCATTAGATGTACAACATGCATAAACATATTGGCTGTTGAGAATTCAAGCCAATCAAACCTAAATTAGTAATCTTTTAATCATCTGTTGGGTAAGAATCTATAGCCATCTCACTCCCATGGCTTTTTAATGGTTCCTGATGAGCTATCCAGAGTAGAACCATTGACCTTGACCTCCTCTCAGGTGTTTGTGTTCTCTTGGCTCCTGATTTATGACCCATTGCCTGCTGTGACCTTCAACATTCCTGTGTATTATCCTGCCTGCTTGCCTCCTGGTTTCTAATTTATAACTTTCCATGATCAGGTTTCTTTTCTTAATCAGAAATAAATAGAACCATCAAATTATAAAATTTGACATTTAATTTTAAATTTTACCTCTTTATTGGGTTTCTCTCCCTCTCCTATTTAGTCTTATTTTTGTTGTTGTTGTTGTTTTATTCTTGTTAGCTGTAATCCTTGGAGCCTTGTTTGTTTGGGAAGGTAATTGGAGTCTCTTCTATAAAGAGCAAGCTGGAGAAAAGAGTGGAAGCTGGGCTTCGGTTAGAAGAGATTTTCTCAAGTGTGTTACACACTAGGAAATACTAGTTTTACATGATATGCATAGATGTGCAACAAAGAGGGAAGATTCATTAGTTAAATAATGTTGGGCAACTGTGGGATGAAAAAGGGCAACCACTTTTCTGCACCACGGAGACTTCAGAGTCTTTATATGCTAATGTGCTTGTGAGTATGCAACTGTATGCAGCATTTGTAAGATTTAGTTGATCATATAAATAATGAGGTTCTTGTGCTCCATGGAATACTCTTGCCACCTAAGCTAAATGCTCTAACCAGGCCATAGAGAGCCTTTGTTCAAAAGAGGGAGACAGTAGTAGCCCATTTGTTGACACCCAAGGAGACATCACAACGGGAGAGTTCATTCTGGGTAGGCTGTCTGTATCTTAGGCAGTGTTTAGTGGCAAAGCAGGGAGGGGCCGGGAAAGGCCAGAGTAGAAGCCTGCCCAGGGAAAGAGAAGTCATGAAGTCTGATGATCACAGCTTGTCTTAGCTGTGTAGGGCAGGGCTCCAACCGCACTGAGAAATTTGGGTGCCCATCTGGAAATGGGCTGAGAGATCTTGGTTGGGTATAGGTGTGGTGTCTCTAATAAATGCCTCAAGGTCATGGTCAAAAATCCTGACTTCAGCATCAGATATTTTTTTTTCTATTTCACATCCCAGTTTGAGGGGCCATTTTGAAACACATTACACATTGTTTCACACAAATGGTTATACACACACACACACACACACACACACAGTTCTGAAACTTTTTAACTTGGCACTCTATCTGTAAAATAATTCTATATAGAGCTGCCTCATTTAAAAAATAACTACACAGAATTCTATTGTATAGGTGTGCTATAATTTACTTAGTAGTCCCATATCAGTGGGCATGTATATGGTTTGCTGTATTGAAATGATGCAACAAATATTGAACACATTACTTCACACACGAGAATATTTCTGCAGGATAAATATTTTAGGAATGGAATATCTGACTCAAAAATAATCATTTTTAATTTTGATAGATATTTCCAAGTTACCCTCCATAGAGACTAAAACAATTTATGCACACTCCCATTATGTATGAGAGTTCATTCTTCATTTTAGTTATGTTTTTGTTTGACCTACACAGTGCGGTTAAAAACCTGAATTTTCAAAAATGAGAGCGTATTCATTTTCTAGAACTACCACACCAAAATGCCACAGACTAGGTAGCTCAAACAACAGAAATTTATTTTCTCACAGTTCTGGGGGCCAGAGGTGTGAAATCAAGGTGTCGGCAGGGTTGGTTTCTTCTGATTCCTCTGTCTTTGGCTTGCAGATGGCCACCTACTCGCTGTGTCCTCACATGGTCTTTTGTCTGTATGCATGCATCCTTGGTGTGTCTCTTTGTGTCCCAAAGATTCTCTTATAAGGACACTGGTCAGATTGGAATAGAGCTCTCCCTACCAGCCTCATTTTACCTTAATTAACTCTTTAAAGGCCCTATCTCCAAATACAGTCACATTCTAAGATACTGGGGTTAGGACTTCAACATATGAATTTAGGGGAGACATAATTCAGACCATAATGAGGATATTTAAATTAAAAGTTCAGAAATTTTTGTTTTCATGAAAAACTTGACATTGGCCCTACAAACCGATGGGAATCAATGAGCTGGGGTGAACACTGACGCCATACTTTAGGTACCATTTATCTTTATGTATATATAAATGCATGTGTGTGTTGTCACACATATATACACATATATACACATATAAATATATGTATTTATTCACATATAAGAGAATTAAGAGGGACGTGTGATACAGATGCATATATATATATATACATATATATGAAAATTAAGAGAAGAGTGAAACATTTCTTCCCCACAGTGAAGAAGGAAATATTGCAGACATATTAGATACAGTGCTCAAACAGCTTTTTGCCCAGTACCCCAACATATAGGAAGCACTCAATAAAAATACACATATAATGTTTAGAGTCAGGATTAATTGGTCTTGGGCTAGAATCAACTCACCTCTTGGGAGCCTTTAGTACCTACAAATGAATGGATTTGGGGACTTGGGGGCTAACATTCAATACATGTTCTTAAATCAAATGTGTAAAATCTAATTTTACAAATGATTCTTAATCTCTAAAATCTTTTAAACATGCATATATTTAAAATTGTTTCATTTACAATCTTGATTTAAGATTAGCATCCTGTCCACAAAGACATAAAGAACCAGCAAAAGAGCTTCAGATATAATGGAATGTAAGAGTTTCAATGCAAATGCCTTAGGTCTAATTTTTTGCATTCCTCTAAAATATCACAGAGAGCCAGGATTTTTTTCCCTCAGATCTTTATGTACACTGTATAGATTCCAAGGGCCAGGCAGTGACGGTCAAGGTGAGCAAGGGACCCTGGACTCTCGTTTGTCTCACAGCATACCGTAAGGCAAGTCGAGCAGCCTTAGCTTTACTTTTCCTTACCCTAAGCAGAAAGATCTGGACTTAATGTATTAATTTTAGTGGGGGAAGTGAGGAAACAGCAACTTAGAAGCATCAATTGAGGATCAGCTAAGTTATAAGAGCAGTAATTTCCCTCCCGCTACCCATAACACCATCACATGCTATAGTGGGTCTGGCCTGTCAAAGGTTTGTGAGCTTAAGTTGAGGCTCTGCACTATTTGCATGGCCCCAGGGACACAGTGAACATCTTATTGTTACTGCTGAAACCTGGTGTTAGGATTTTTAGCAACAGGAAAGCAGACCCACTGGGTGTTCCGAGAGAATAATGGTTTACTCTTACACTGTAACTTGTGCCATAACTGTTCGAATAAGAAAAGAATGCCAAGTGGCAACCCCCAAAAGTGTTTCTCTGGCTGCTCTGCCTCCACTGCTCAAGTTGTCCCTCCATAGTCTTGGGGATATCCAGGGGATGTGCCCACGGTACTCTGTGTGTCCTCCCATGCTGCAGGAATGCACACCACCTGATATGGTTTGGTTCTGTGTCCCCACTCAAATCTCACGTTGAATTGTAATTCCTGAGGTTGGAAGTGGGGCCTGGTGGAAGGTAATTGGATCACGGGGGTGGTTTCTAATGGCTTAGCGCCATCCCCCTAGTGCTGTCTCATGATAGAGTTCTCACGAGATTTGCTTGTTTGAAAGTGCGTAGCATCTCCCCTTTTACTCTCTCTCTTTCCTGCTGCCATGTGAATATGTGCTTGCTTCCCCTTTGCCCTTTTACCATGATTGTAATTTTTCTGAGGCCTCCCCAGCTGTGCCTCCTGTACAGCCTGTGGAACTGTGAGTCAATTAAACCTCTTTTCTTCATAAATTACCTAGTCTCAGGTAGTTCTTTATAGCAGTGTGAAAATGGACTAATACACCACCTCTCTCTTCCCCTCCTCTGAGTCTCTGTGGGGAGGAATTTGATTGCTTCTGTCTGCAATGGAAGGGAATACTTCCACTGCAGATGTCTCTCAAGAGCATTGCTGCTACAGTTGCAACCAATGCATTCTGTCAAGGTGAATAGAGGTGGATAGAGGCCACCATATCACCAACTTGGTTGTCAGAATAAAGTGGGCAGCCCTCATATGCAAAGTCTCCACCAATGCTAGCTTCTCCCTCATAGTTATAAATCCAATAATATTTGTGCTTTCAGTGGCCCTTAGAAATTTTGCAGAAACAATTTTGGTTCTTAGTAGGTATTTTTTAATGTTTCCTTGTCCAGAGATTCAGGGTAAATTCATGATGAGGCTTATGCTGTGCTTAGAATGACCCCTTTCTTTCAAAGTTTACCTGTTGTCCTTGAAACACTCTTTTCCTGTTGACTTTTTATTCTTCCATGATAAGTTATTTTCTATGAGGTTCTTTAGTCTCTTATGTGCATAGGTTCCTGGTGAGATCACCCTACTGTATCTTCATGAGTCACAAGGTGAAAAAAGTTACACCTCAAGCCCTTGCCTGAGTATGTGATCACTGATGGATGGGAAATTTCAGTTCTTAGAAGGTGGTGGGGTAGAAAGAAAAAATTACAAAGGGAAGGAAGATCAAGGAGCTCTGAAAATGTCGGGCTGTGGGGAAAAGATCTAACCATCCACTTCCTTGCTCTATCTCTGTAATGTTCATTCCAGAGGTTACCTAGAGCAAGAAAAGGGAAGAGAAGTGCTTTTTGTGAAGTGCCTATTACTTGCCAATCACTGGTGAGAAGTTCTTCATGTTCAATATCTTCTTTAGTCTTAGCAAATTCCTGTGGAGCAATGTTAGGATCCCAGTCTTACAGATGAAAAAATTAAGACTGGGAAATATCAAGTAATTGCTGGAATCTTGATTCTGACTTTGAAACTTCTGACGTTTCAGCAACACAATTCTGACTTCTCATTTGTTCATCAGCTTGAGTTAGAAGTCCTTCTGAAGCCCAGAGATGTCCCACGTCTGACTCTGTCCAACTATGTCCCTCTTAGCCATGTAATCTGGCTGCTCCTGCATCACCAAGCTGACCTTTAGGGTTGGCTTCTTTTAGTCCAGAGTTTCTCAGCCACAATACTAGTGACATTTGGAGGCACATAATTCTTGGCTGTGGCAGCTGCGTTGTTCATTTTAGGATGTTAACAGCGTCCCTGGCCTCTATTCACTAGAAGCCAGTAGCATCCTCCCTTACCCTGAGTTGTGACAAGTAGAAATGTCTCCAGACATTGCTCAAGGTTGCCCAGGGGTCAGAATTGCCCCTGACTGAAAACCACAGATTACAGGATTCCAGTCCTAAGGCAGCTCCTCTTAAGAAGGCTCCACTTATCTGGTCATCTCCGTGAATACTTCCTCATTACTTTCTATAGCCACATTCAACAGACCAGCACCTGACTGTTTTCAGAGAGGATGCAGAGACTCATGTACAAAGTGAGCTGAGTTGAGCAGGCCACCTGGGCTCTAGACAGAGCCTGGGTGAAAATGGCGGCCCTGAGGGTGGATGGGAGGAGTCTCTAGGCAGGACTGGTTGATGCCCCAGTGCTCTTTTTCCTGCTTCCTTTGGAGTGGGAAAGATGGTTAGAGTGGCAAGTATCTGAGGCCCTGTCCATACCTGCAACTCTCTAATTCGATCCTCGATAGATTTTAACTTTTTGTCTCAGGTTACTGTGTCTCCCTTGTTCTGGTTTCCTGTCTCCCTTATCTTTTCTCTGCTTTCCACTCCTTCCTTGGAGTTTGGCCATCCTAAGCAAAAGGAGAGACTCATTGGGATGAGATGAATTCTCTTTCTCAAAGGAAGCATTATACTCTTTATGTTGGCTTTACTATCTCCCAGTGACACCAAGTCTCTTAGCTCAGCAAACTACTAAGCAACACTTTGCCAACTGTGATTAGATGCATCACGGCACACATGGCCGCATATGTGTTTAACACAAACACAGATAAAGATACTTTTGCTCCAACTGAAATGGTATATTTTTGTTCCTCTACTCTGTTGTCTTATCTGGACACCTCTTAATATGGGACAGCTTCAAAAGTCACCTTATCTTTGATCAGTTCCTCACCGAACTCTGCAGATAGCACCCATGTGTCCACTTGGCTGTCTTTAAAGAACAGTAGAGAAGAATGACCCAGTCCTGATGACTGGGCTTGGTAGAGGACAGGTGGAAGGGCATTTTAATGCTCATTGGTTGGCCCAAAGAAAATAGATGGCCAATGTTTCATGGAACAGGCACGAAGCAGTTGGTGCTTCTTGCCATCTCTTCCTCCAAGAGAACTCCTGGTTTGCTGGTTTGGAATAGTGATGATCTCAGTGCATTTGCATTGTTATCACTGATAGTTTCAGTTTTTTTATTTTTTAACTAAAAGTACAATTACTTAAACATTGATGGTCAAATGCATGTGTTATGGTCACAGGCTTACATGCATGATATGCATGATACATAACTGCTAGGAAAGAATGGAACATATACAGATAGGTAACCATGTTAGTGATGAATTAAAGGACTATTTCCTTGTTATGTTGTGTTATAACAACTTGTGATGAATACTGACATTATTGGGTTCATTTTAGTGTGACTTGGTGTTGCTTTAGCATAAATAGGTTTAATTTGGGCATCAGAAATGTATAAAAACTTTGCCATTTGATATTAATGGTGATTTTGTTTTTTACTTATGAAAATTTACATTAGGAAGGGCTTTTTTCAGAAGGTAGTGACTCTCAAAAGGTAGGAAGAAGACTGTGTATGGTGTATGTATGTGTTTGTATTCAGATTTAGAAATAGACGTGGATTTTTAAAAACTTAAAAAATATATGTTTATGTAAAATATAATATATATTTTAAAATTAACTAATGTGGTTACATTTTTGTATTTGAAATCTAGAAGGTATAGACTCAGTGAAAAATGTTTTATACTTTGTAAATATTAACTTAGCAGTAAGATAATGATGATTTTATAAAACAAAAATTTATCCACAAAGAATTCATTGTTCTGGATGAGAGGGATTAAAGACAGGATGGTTAATGGGTCCAAAAATACAGTTACATGGAAAGAATAAGATCTAGTGTTCAGTAGCACAATAGGGTGCTGATAGTTAACAATAACTGACTGTATATTTCAAAATAACTAAAATAATGGAATTGGATATTCCTAACACAAATTCTTGAGATGATGGCTATCCCAATTACTCTGATCTGATCTTTATACATTATATGCTTGTATCAAAACTATTACATGTATGGTTATACATATAAAAATTTATGGGGTACGGGTACCCCATAAATATGTACAACTATTATGTATCCATAATTTTTTTAAAGTAAATAAAAAAGAATTCGTGTTATAAATAGTATTTTAGTTTCTGATTTTATACTATATTTTTAGTCCTTGTTCTAACTTGTGATTTTGTAACAGGTTATGACTCCCAATGAATTCGCTTGGAATGGCTGTTTTTCTATAGTAGGAAACACAATGTCCTTAATATCAGATTATCATTATTTTACCTAAATTTATTCTCTCTTTGCAACTAATTATTTCAATCCAGTGACTCTGGGGACATTCTAAAGGTAGCCAGTATACATTATTTCCCTTGCAAGAGACCTATTTTCTATCTTTTCGCTTTTTGTTTTTGACAAACGTGGTTTTAAATGCCTGCGAAAACTGGCAGCCCCTCCTTTTCAAATGGCATTGCTGTTTTGTGGTTATTGTCTTCTGTTGCCTTAAAACTTCTAAACATGGTAGAAATAAAGCATTGTTGTCCCATGTGAGCCTAAGAACATCAACTTTGATGAGGTAATGCCAACCCCCTTTCACCCAATGTCAAGTGTCAGCTCGATGAAACTATTTCATGGTATTTGACTTAGTGAAAATTTCAGGGACTGTCTCACTGGGCCTCTGGGATTCTCATCACACAGTAAGTCTAGTTGACTGAAGCATGAAGAAGAAAGATATTGCCAAATGTGTTGCAACCACTGATGTAATTTGCAGTTCACGTCTTTTCAGTGAAATAACATAGAGCATATGTGGCTAGCTGAAACTTATTTTAAGTCACAACTGGAAAAGTAAATGAAAGAGAAGAGAGAACCTCATAAATTAATTGAGTGGCACTTTAGAAGCGGGTACAACCAGGCTCTTGAAAGCATACATCTTATCCCTGGAAGTCTGCATTCCAGCTCTCAATCCTTGCAGGACAGCTTTATTGGCTTTGAGGTTTATGATTTATGACTTGCCATTTATGGAGTCTTTATAAAATTTCAGCGGAGAATATTCTGACCAATGCCATGATTAAAGGACAAAGGTTTAAACACGTTGACCAAGGTCAAAAAGGGAGTTAATTCTGAAGTTGGCATTAGATGTCTGGCCTAGTTTCCATCTTCTCAGTCAGAATTAGCATGAGTGGCCATAAAATCCAGTATTCTCAGCAAAGTCCAGGTTAAACAGTCCCTATATAAATATTGATCATGCCCCTTTCACTCAGAAAGTCTCCCAGTTTCATGAAAAATTCTATATTCACCTTACTGTCAGGTGTTCTATGTCTTCATCTGCCTTAATATATTTTCCTGATTAATTATTTAAAAGGTTTATCTACTTTCCCTTTGTGTAAAATAAATGGGAGAAGATCACTGTGTCCTTCAAGTCTTTATAGCAATATAAAAAATTCAATTTGATGATTAATATTTTCCATTTTTAGTATTAGAATTTTATTCTTAGTTATATACCCAAGATAAACAAGTGCATATATCCACACAAAGACTAGTACACTCCATTTTCTGTGCATTTTTATTCATAATAGTCCATATAGACACAATCATATACACAGGCACAAATATCCATCAACAGGAGTCTGTGTTTTATTTGGATGGAGGAATACTACATAGCAACAAAAAAGAACAAACCATTGGCACACAAAACTCAATGAATGAACCTTAGAAACTCAACATGTTTCTCATGTTCTTCAACATGTGCCTCAAAAGGCACAAAGAGTACATATTGTACAATTTAATTTATGGGATAAGAAAACAGACAAAGCTATTCTTTCATTGGTAGAAATCACAATGTGGCTTGCCCTGGGAGGTAAGGGTGGGTACTAACTAGATGGAAACAGGAGAAGGTTTCTATAATGAAAATGTTCTATATCTTCATCTGGGAAGCAGTTGCATGAATATATACATATGCAAAAATTTATAGAGCTTTACAGTTTAGATTTGAACAATTTATTGTATGTAAATTACATCTGAAGCTGTAAAAGGCCAGAGAAGAAATTATGTAAGAACCACATCTATTATATATTTCTATTAAATTTCTACAGCATGTTTATAACCACACCTATTAGATATTTCTATTAAATTTCTACAACATGTTTATTACTGACATATTCAGAGAAGTAACACAGGCTATGAATAAAATAATACCATAACTCATTTTCATTAAGAATGGGTATTTATGCTAGGTGATGGGTTGATAGGTGCAGCAAACCACCATGGCACACATTTACCTATGTAACAAACCTGCACATCCTGCACATGTACCCAGGAACTTAAAATAAAAACAAAAATAAAAATTGAAAAAAGAATGGATATTTATCATTGTATAGTATTAACTTGCTCCAGTGTAACCACATTCCAATTTACTTTGATGTATCTGCACTCAAAATAGCAAGAACAAATTGATTCTCATGGCTCTACTTGTCTTACCTCTCCCTTCCCTTTCTTCACCATCATTGAGTCTTGACTAACTCTTATCAAAGTTCTGTGGTCTTGGGTGAAAATGCTGAGCAAATGAAGTTCAGTCAGAGACAAGGCCGTGTTGGAAGGTTTGGTTGCCAGGTCCTGGAGACCTGAGAGATTTATGCTGAGTGCAGGCATTAGGAGGTCAGAGCTGAGGATACTAGGCATTCTTCTCTCATTCCTTCCCCCTCCCTAAACTCCTGGCTAGGGAAGGGAGAAGAAGAGAGAGAGAATTTGAGGTTGGAAGTGTACCAATTGGCACTTTCTGAAATTTGCTGCAGAATAATATAATTACAAACAGGCAGGCTCTGTTTTCATGGCAACAAAAACATACTTTAAGGCAAAAGTGTGGTGGGAGTGAGGAAAGGCATATGGCTGATTAAAACAACTTTCCTTTTTTTTCACCAAAACATTTAATTGGCTTTAGAGCCAAAGAAGAAGGTTCATAGTCAAAGGTGCCAGTAAGTTCCTTTGTATCCCACTTTTCATCTCTGCTTTGCTCCTATTTCGTGTCAAGGTTTATGTAAGTGCTAAAGGGTTTAGACCAATGATCCTCAGTTTGAGGTGATTTTGTACCCCCACCCCAGGAGACTTCCGGCAATTTCTGGAGACATTTTTGGTTGTCACAATTTAGGGGTGGGGTGCTGCTGGCATCTAGTAGGTAGAATCCAGGGATGCTGCTAAACACCCTGCAAGGCACAGGTTGATACTTACCTACAAAAATTATCTGACCCTAAAAGTCAATAGTGGTAAGGTTGAGAAACCCTGGTTTGGACTAAACCCTATGTCTAGGACTAAGAGGGAAGGCAGAATGTGTTAGGATTTAGAATCCTATCATAGAACTAATATCTTAGGAATCTTTTCATTTCACAATTCTGTTAGATGTGAATATATCTATATCCAAGGGCTGGGATGGACCCAACCCTCACAGCATTTCTCAGTGACTTTGTGGGGCATTGAGACAAGTAGAGCCACAAGAGTCAATTTGTTTTTGCTATTTTGATTCAAGATATATCAAAGCAAATTGGAATGTGGTTATAATAGAGCAAGTTAATACTATATAATGATAAAATATAATCTTCTTGAGGAAAAGGACAAAGATAAATGAAAAGATCATTGGATGAGTCATCAGAAAACCAGGATCCTAGGCCTGAACTGTCATAGATCCGTGATTTTATGACACTGGATGCTTGGGTACTCTTTCTCAGCCTGACGTTCCTCATTTATAAAATGAAAAGCTGAAGTAGATTACTTTTCTTTAGATCTCTTTTAACACAAATATTCAACGATTTGATGGGAACCAACATACTCTTCACTAAAAAAAAATGGCAGCATTAGTTCTGGAATATTTCAGACAATAAAATGACTAGAGGCATGTAAAAATTGTTATACACATTACTCTAAAAAAAATCTCTTATTATGCCTGTCACATAGATGAAGTTTCTTTGTCTCTATAACATGAGGATATGTCTTTGTAAATTGTCAGTTAAACTGTTTGGCAAAATGTGTTCCAGGTAAAGAAAAATAACTGTGCAGAGCTGTTTAACATTTGTTCCTAATGTTAACTTTTAAACTCTGCTAAGAAAAATAATTCTGTTCAGAAATTTGATCTGTCTGCCTTCCTTTTGTATTGCTTTTGGCTCTTCCAGAACTTCAGAAATGTCAATTTGTTATTCATTTTGGCCTTCGCTAATCCTTCCAAAGAATGTGAAAATGCCCACAGTCTTTTATATTAGGAAATAACTGAGATTAAAACAGATTAAATCTAAGCTTCTTTCTTTGGCTCTGTTCTGATGTAATGAGTGTTATCACAGCATTTACAAAGGCAATGGGGTTTTTCACACTAAACTGTAATTTCTTTGTATGAGCATTCAGTAGGGCCATTGATACAGTTAGGCCTGGTGACTTTTCACAACTTAAATGCCAAGATCCTGGGGTGCTGCTCTGAAGTGTTGGACAAGGTGGTAGATGGGGAGGAGTTAGAGAGACATAAGTGTGTGTCATGCCAAAGTCATGAAAGGGGAAGAGGGGGATGGACAGATTGAGGGTTGTGGACTTGCAGAACCAGTGGGAGAACATGGCAGGGTAGCCAGCTCACGTACTAATGAATTGGAAATCGAATTGTATAGGTGAGCATATTCTAGGTAGCATCTATTCTCATCACCAAGAATAATATAATGTTCTCTTTTTCATGCAAGACGCTATAGGACTCACATCAGAAAGAGGGCGTCTTTATTTTCCGGTAGTTACAAAGAATATGATGTTCTATCCACAACCCTTCATATAAACTGACTTGGGATGAGATACTGTGACACAGGGCAAAGCTAACCAACTCACAGGGGCCGAAATGCATATGGCATTGGGCTTCAGTTCTACCCCTAAAATGGTATGGCAGAGGCTTTGAAGACAGTGAATGCATTATACTTTTTAGTTATTACTCAGCTACATTCTCTCCAACCCAAAGCTGAAAGAAAGCTGGAACTAAATTCTCTTAAGGGTTTGAGAAAAGCGTTCTGTTTTTAAGAGACTGGACAAGAAGAATCCCTCCCAGAAATCTAAAGTCTATTATTGTTTCCTGTAGTTGCACTTGCCCAAAGGAAATTCTCGTTTGATTGACTCTGTCTGCTGCTCCATAGTGACTTTCCAGGTCTCAGGCCTGATCCAAGGAGCCACAGAGCATGCCCATCAAGAGCTATGTGGGACCATGGGGGCAGGCCTGGGTTTTATGTGAGGTAACAGCTTTTCAAGCCTGGCATGACAGTTCACAGTCCAGCATGGCAACCAGCAGCCCAGCATGAAGGAGGCAGACAGTTGAATAGATTATTTTTATGGTTTACTTAAAGAAATAGTTTTGATGTCAAATCCATTTAGGTTTCAAATGGGAAAATCAGAGTTAACCTCTCTATACTATTCAGAAAAAATCAGCTGAAAAGTGCAAAAACCAAATTGGTTTACCAACTGGTTGTCATCATGCCAGAGAGCATTATAACCAATGCTCTCCTCTTTGCATTCCCTTCACCCCAGTTGACTAATTGTTTAGATCCAATTAACTTTCATTTGTTGTATGTTGCATAAACTGGACTTTACAGCTAGTTATAAGAAGAACAAGGAGGGAAGAGTATCTTCTTTGTATTGAATTATGTCTCGTTTTTCACAAGATAGTTCATATCTCCCTTTAAATGTCGTATATGTTGTATGCCTCTTTAAATGTGATTGCTTGACATTGTGAAAAAAATTAAAATTTTTATTGAAATGCTAATTATTTCAGAGGATAATTTTTAGTACAATGGTGTTTTTTATCCTGCCTGGTGGTGGTTTTGTCAGCATAACCACATTCTCCATTTTTTTCTGTCTTAAAAAGGCAATAAAACAAACAAAAATAAACAGAAATTTTAAAAAAAACCAGCATCTGTTCCTATTCCTTCAAGCCTTGAACTCTTCCCCAAAATTCACTGTTCACTTAAAGCTTACATTTCGGAGGTCACCCATAATATCCTAGTATGAAAGTCATGGTGTTTCCTTAGTGCTCATTCAACACTCCTGCTCCATAGCATTCAACCTTGCTGACCAAGTCTTCCTTAGAATCGTCTCCCTCCTTATTTTTGTGACACTCTGTTATCCTTATCTTCCTATTTCTCTGATCACTTGGTTTTTGCCTCTATTTTTGGTCCCTCTTTCTGTTACTTTAATATAGTTTAATATAGACATTTGTCAAACCTCTTTCTCTCCCTATCCCTCTCCCTCTCTCACAACAACCCTGTACTAACACAGCTTTCATTAATTGTCCTAAATGGAGAACCCCATATCTTTATTCATTACTGACCCACCTCTCTAGATCCATCTAAACCAGAATTTTTCAAACTTGGCACTATTGTCATTTGGAAGCTGGACAATTATCTGTAGAAGGGGCTGTCCTGTGCATTGTATGAAGCTCAGCAGCACCCCTGGCCTCTACCCACTAGATTGACTAGCACACCCCCAGTTGTGACAGTCAAAAACATCTCCAGTCATTGCCAAATGTGTCCTAGGAGGCAAAATCTCCCCTGGTTGAGAACTACTGAAATGAATATTGATCAGCAGTGGGTAGCAAGAGGTGGACACAGATCTTAGAAGAGGAGAGATGATGTTAAAAATAAGTAGATTTTACCCAACAACTAGATTAATTCGTAGGGTTTTTCTCAACATTAATTAATTAAGCTTTTCCAACAAATTAGGTAGGAAAAATATTTCTGCTTTTTCTCATAGAATGTAGTCAATTTTGAAATGTTTTTGTTTTCACACAAAGTACTTAGCCATATAGAGCTAAATTATAATAAGAGAAATGGTGTTCTTAGAACTTTCATCTTAATTCTGTATTAAAGACCACTTATTTGACCATTTTCCCCATGTAATAACATTAAACTCCTTTAGAAAAGCTCTGGAACATACCCAATACCAAAAGGAAAAACTGTATGGTTAAAGGTTAAATAAAGTGCAGAGTTAACCTTTAGACATTTCAAGTAGACAAGGCAAACATTCTCCTTTAAGCCAAGTGTCTGTCTCTTTAGAGTCTATCAATTTAATTTTTATCAGTTTTAACCAACTTTTTTTTTATTATTATACTTTAAGTTTTAGGGTACATGTGCACAATGTGCAGGCTAGTCACATATGCATACATGTGCCATGTTGGTGTGCTGCACCCATTAACTCGTCATTTAACATTAGGTATATCTCCCAATGCTATCCCTCCCCCTTCCCCCCACCCCACAACAAAACCAAACACCACATGTTCTCACTCGTATGTGGGAATTGAACAATGAGAACACATGGACACAGGAAGGGGAACATCACACACCGGGGCATGTTGTTAACCAACTTCTTAAGAATGAAAGAAACCATGTTTATATCCTGGAATTTTAGTATTAAGGGAAGGCTCTAGATTTAGGAGACAGAGAACATTGGGTTAATAAGCCTGCCATCCAAGTTTTACTACAAAGATTTGCTTCCCTGGAGATTTTTGTCAAAATTACAATTTTCAGACTAAAATTATTAAGCATAGGTGCGCAAAACAAAATTTAAAAACTACCATAACCTTTTGACTGGGTAAGTTATGTCACTGGGAAACTAGCCTTACTTTCAATTATCTTAGCATGGTCTGTTTGGTTTTCCACTAGCTTTCAATCTTTATTTATGATAAGAAGACAAATAATACAGCTAGGTGCGTATTAGTTTCCTATTGCTGCTGCAACATATTACCACAAATGTAGCAACTTAAAACAACACAAAATCTCACTGCTCTGTAAGTCAGAAGTCGAGTAGGCTTGGCTGGTTTCTCTGCTCAGGGGCTCACAAGGCTGAAATCAATGTGTCAGCCAACTAGGCTCTCCTCAGGAGACTCTGAGAGAAATCCACTTCCAAGTTCTTTGGAGTTGTTAGCCAGTTCAATTCCTTGCAGTTGTAGGCTTGAGGTCCCTGTCTCCTTGCTGGCTGTCAGTCAGACCACTCTGCTCCCAGCAGCTGCCTACATTCTTTCTCTTGCTTTCCCCTGGCCCCTGCCGACAGTGGTGGGTTGAGCCCCTCTTACCCTTGGAATTTCTTCAGTTTCCCCTTCCGTCATTGCTATAAACTGAATATTTGTGTACCTCCAAAATTCATATATTTAAACTTAATACCAATGTGATGGTATTTGAAGGTGAGGACTTTGAGAGGTGATTAGGTCATGAGGGCGTAGCCTCATGAATGGGATTGGTGCTCTTATAAAAGAGACCCGAGGGACCTCCCTCACCCCTTTCACCATGTGAGGACAGAGCGAGAAGGCCCTGTCTATGAACCAGTAAGCAGGCCTTCATCAGACACCAATCAGCCAGTGCCTTGATCTGAGACTTCCTAACCTTCAGAATTGTGAGAAATAAATTTCTATTATTTATAAATTACCCAGTCTAAGGTATTTGGTTTTAGCAGCCCAAACAGACTAAAATATCTTTCTATAGGTTCTTTATACATATATAAAATATGTCCTAGTTTACTCCTTTCTTTTACAAAAACAATATGAAATTCCACTTATATAAAAAGTACAGAATAGGTAAATCCATACAGACAGAAAGTAGTGGTTGCCTAAGACTGAGGGTGGGGTGTTGTAAGGAGTAACTGCTAAAAGGTATGGGGTTTACTTTTAGAGGGATAAAAGTGTTCTCAAATTAGACAGTGGTGATAGTTGCACAACATCATGAATGTACCAAAAACCACTGAACTGTATAGTTTAAAAGGGCAAGTTGTATGATATATGATATATCTTAAGAAAAAGAAAACTAGGTCTAATCCTTCCTTTTTCTGTGACGTGGGCAAATGATTTATTGAAACTGGTTGAACCCCAAATGACTCTCTTCTGAAAATGAAGGAGGGGCTCCCAGCAGGAATGCTGGAAGGATGAAAGTTGATGATGTTTGTGAAGCCCCTGCACATGGTCTGCCCTCTATAAATTGGGATGTGCTGACTCTTTCGCTCACTCCCCAAATCCTAGAGAGGGACCCTATAAGGATGCTAAAGGACTGGTTGGTACCTGCAGGGGAATGAGGAGCACCAAGGAGAAGAGGCAGGGACTGCCCAGGGTGATTAGAGTCTAACCACCCTTTCCTGATTGGGCTCCTTCTTCATGAGCTGGTTCTGGTCTTGGGAAAGCCACCTTGGAGTAAAATCAGGAATAGCTGTTGGGAGAAATAACATGTTTATCAAAGGTCAAGTGTATAAAACCTTCTGAAGCAATACCATGGCTAAAATCATGTGTTTTCCTTTTCCTTAAATTTTGGCGTCTCTTTTCTTGTTAGCCACTTGATTGCCAAGCCCCATAGAAGACAGATAATTTACAAGAAACTCATAGAGACTCAAAATGTAAGGTTCTTTGAAAGAAATTGAGGTGTAGTTCTTAGGTTAAGGGAAATGATTAACTTGATTTATCTGTGAAGGTTTTTTTCTCAGTGTGGAGGAAAATAGATAATGTGCATTGCCAAGTGATTTGCAGGACATTGATTGACTTAGTAAACATTTATTGAATATCTACTTTGTTTAAAGCATTGTGTTGGGCACTCTTGGGGGAAAAATTAGATACAGTTCTTAAACAGAAGGAAGAAAAGAAATCCATGTTTTTGGAAAGGCTGTGACTCATTTAAGCTCCATAACATCAAGGAAGATGAGAATTACAATGTTATTATATGTAATTTTTGGTATTAATGGGATTGAACTTATGAAATAATACACGGTGAGTGATAAAGGTTCAAATCCAGGTTGGATTAGCTCAAACATGTACTTTCTTCTCAGTACTCCATATTGCTTTTCTTATTTAAATGGCTTCATAATTTCTTTACGATATTTTCATAAATTGGGATTTAAAATGTATTCTGGTACTATCATTGAAATGGTTTATGTATTTCATATATATGTAAATTCACAGATTGAAAATATAAATTTTGAGAAGGTTAATATATGTAATATACTTTTTAAATATAGGTCTGTGTACTTTACATACACATGCAATTAATTTAAGCAAAAATAAAATAGCTATATGAAAAAATCTATACCTTTTTCAAAAGGATTATATTTCTGCAAGAGCTTGGTTCTTTATTTATTTGGCTAGAATAATGTTAGACATTTTAAAATAAGCAATATTTTTCCCCAAAAATGTTGACATCTTTAACATCAACATAATGTCAGTTATTATGTATATATATATATATATACACACACATAGCTATATATACACAACTGTTCCCTTTTATGCTTCTTTCTCTTTATCCATGGGCTTCAATTGCCAGCGAAAATTTTTGGAACTATTACATGACATTTTTGAAGCCTATAACAAGCATATATTAGTGTCAGCAGTAAAAAGCACATAATTCTGTTTTCACAGTGGGAAGCCACATGGTAAAGGTTATACACTGATGAAAATATTATTTTGTAACAAATTTATGGGGACAGAGATGGAGAGATTCTTACCTGAAGGCAAATCTAGCTGTTTGGGTTAAGAGTCCAAAGCCCGTGATGATGCAGCTCATGAAAAATGTCCATTTCAATGAGCTGTTTTGAATACTTAATTCAATAATATTTAGTGAGTGTCTATTACACAAAAGGCACAGTTCTTTAAGTATCATGGGAAGAGTGACTCTAATTTCCAAAACAAAACAAAACAAATGGGTCATTTTATGTTTATGGAGACAATGGTATAGAATATCTGCAATCCACATGATCTTAGAGAATTCCTATTAATGTCATTGTGTCTATTATTTTTCCTGTGTGTCTCCAAATGGCAGAACAATAGAATGCTCTCTTCAACTTGAGAAAGTCTTTATATTTAAGGCAAGAAAATATGGTAAAAAAGAAACAAGCTATGGATCTAGCTTTGGAGATCTTAGGAAACAACTTGAGAATGATTTTTATCTTGGATGGCTTAGGTAGTGCTTCCCTGAACCTGGGAGTGGAGCTCCCAGTGCACAAGACTCCTTCTTATGCACCCCAGTGATTGAAGCTAATAGACGGTGTGAGACCCAGGAAGATGCAGAATGGCATGGGATCTAGGGGATATGGAAAGGACGTACATAGAGCTGAGAAGGAAAAAGGGCACTGAATTTGAGACAAGAGGGAAGAAAAGAGGCAGTTAAAAGCAGAAGAGGTGTATGTGATATTTTGATACATGTATACAATGTGTAATGATCAAATCAGGGTAATTGGAATATCTATACCTCAAACATTTATCTTTTCTTTGTGCTGGGAACATTCCAATCTTCTCTTCTAACTATTTTGTGTACGTCTATCAAAATATCATGTGTACCCTAAAAACATGTACAACTATTATATATCAATTAAAAAGAAAAAATAAATTACATTTTTAAAAACAGTTCTAAAAAAAGATAGAAGAAAAGTTGAAAGGTTATAGATTATCTCAGTTTTGTCAGAGAAGGTGGGTTCATTGAAGATTGAAGTGGGTGGAGGTGGATTTGGTAACCCAGACAGAGTAGAAATATTTTCAGCATCTGCTACTGAGCCACTGGTGAGAAATCTTCAAGGAAAAAGAAGATTTATATAATTCAGTAATTTATAAATGATCCTAATTAGTTTAAGATCTGCTCTAACATCACTCAAAAACAGATGTGTAGGAATGAAAAGTTCCATAATTGTAATAGAAGTCAGTTGGGAATTGGCAAGAGGAATTCTAGGGTGAAGGGAAAAACAAATTATTGACCATTGGCTCTTTCAGAACTGAGTCAAGAGGCCACTCAGCTATGGTTGTATATTAGTTTCCTATGGCTGCTATAACAAATTACCACCTACTTGATGGCTTATACAGCACTTACTATCTTAGAGTTCTAGAGGCCAGAAATCCAAAATGAGTTTCACTGGGTTGAAATCAAGGTGTCAGTGCTAGGTCACCCCTACTTTCCCAGGGTGAATCTTTCCTGCCTTTCCCAGCTTTAAAGGCTGCTGACTTTCTTTGGTTCACAGCTGCATACTCCAGTCTTTGCTTCCATCCTCATATCACCTTGTGTGACTTTGATCCTCCTGCCTCCCTCTTATAAGAATCCTTGTGATTACTTTGGGCTCCTGGAAAATCACCTCATCTCAAGATCCTAAACTTAATAACATCTGCAAATCCCTTTTGCCATGTAAGGTAACATATTCACAGGTTCTAGGGATTAAGACGTGGAAACCTTTGGGAGGGTCACTATTCATTGGACCACAGTTGGCAATCACTAGACAACTAGAGAGGGATCCAGGAAGTGGATGCCATCATGAGGAAGGAGATGCAGCAGGAATTAGGATTTGAAAGCATGGGAATTTCAGGAGGTTGTAGTCTATTAGAGGGATCTCACGGTGTGAGATCTTAGTCACATGAAATGGTCAAGTATATTGTAATGCTTCCTTAGAGGGGAAGTACCAAAGAGATGAGTTCTTAGTGCACTGAAGGACAAGGATCTGTGAACTGTGGTGTCAGAAGGGGCATCAGTAGGGTTCTCAGTGCCTTGGAGGATGATGTCTTTGAAAAGAAAGACGGCAGTGGGTGCCTAGTGTCTTAAAAGACCTGGCAATGTGTCTCAGAATGGAACAACAATAAATGGCAAAGGAGAGATGTGTAAGTATATGATAAAAGTCTTAAAACCTGGGAACAGAGCCAGGCTCAGTGCTCATGCCTATAATCCCATTACTTTGGGAGGCCAAGACAGGAGGATCTCTTGAGCCCAGGAGTTTGAGACCAACTTGGGCGATATAATGAGACCCTATCTCTACAAAAAAAATTACAAAATTAGCTGGGCATATTGGTATGCACCTGTGGTCCCGGCTACTCAGGAAGCTAAGATGGGAGGATCACTTGAGCCTGGGAGGTCAAGGCTGCAGTGACCCATGATCACACCACTGTGCTCCAGTTTGGGTGACAGAGAAAGACCCTGTCTCAACAAAACAAAACAAAACAACCCCCCCGCCCCACACACACACACACACAAACTAGGAACATTATAGCATATTGATGTTGGGGCAGGAACCTAAAAGCTATAGAAGAAAGTAGGGACTATTCCATCTCCTCCTAGTCATTCTAATCCCATCCCCAAGTCATGGGAAGTGTGAGAAGGAGCAATCAAACTTCCTTTGGAAAGGCTGGGAAGGGAGGTAGAGCCTTGAGGATAAGGCAAGGGGCAGAGACATTAGAGAATATGAAGGCATATGGATATGTTATCAGTAGACTATGGGCTGCAAAAATAGTAGGAGTAGAGTTACCTTCTTGAGAGCAGGCCTGGGATAGTTCTGAAATGTGAGAAGGAGAGTTTTCTGGAGTTGAGAGTGGGAAGACATTTGAAATTACAGCAGTGAGTGCTGATACCTGAGACAGTGCTCTTTCTTCCTAGTGGGAGAAGAAGAAAGCCAATGCATTCTTTTGCCAGATAATTTATGTCACAGAGATGCCTCTGAATAAAAATTACTTACGTGTAGCCTCTTGGCACTTACAAAGCTTCTTCACAAACTACTATATCTTTGAATCCTCCATTTGTGTAGGTATTTGTATCATTGTTTTATAGATGAGCCCACTAGGCTCAGAGGCATCACAGGACCAGTCACAGGTCACATGGCTAATAAATGACAGAGTTGAGGCCAATCCCACATTTCCAATTCCAGTCCAGTTTTTTGTTTTTTTCTCCCTGCCCCCTGCATTTAGAAAGAAAAGTAGCCTGAAAAATACTAGCACAGCTGAAGAGAGTGTGGAAAAATAAGAGAAGTTTATTAAACCACCAGGTAATTTAAAAATTGGTGTTCGACAGGAAAAGGGAGGAGGTGGTTAAGAGAATTTTTCAAACTTAGAAGTTAATATGAAAATGGTACCACGAAACCTTGAAGGAAAAATTTATTGCCTTGTAAACCACCATTGTGTTGACTTGTTGTTCATATTGTGGTGAATCCTGAAAGTGCTGGCCTACAAATATTCCATGTGGTGTGGACACTGCAATTTTGGCTTCTGAAATGACCATAGCATTTTGAAATTTCAAGTGACAGAAAGGACAAACTCCCAAGCAAAACAAAGCTGAAGTCATCTTAACAAGTTCCTGAATGGGTTAAAGTACAGAGTGATTGAGTAGCATATGTGTGTGGGGGGGTGGGGGGGCCAGGTGGGCAGTGTGTTCCTCAGGGCTATTTATTTATTTTTATTTCCAACTTTGATTTTAAGTTCAGGGGTACATGTGCAGGATGTGCAGGTTTGTTACATAGGTAGCTATGTGCCATGGTGGTTTGCTGCACAGATCATCCCATCACCCAGGTGTTAAGCCAGCATCCAACAGCTATTCTTTCTGATGCTCTTCCTCCTCCCACCCTCCAACAGGCCCTAGTTTGTGTTGTTCCTCTCTGCCCCCCACCATGTGTCCATGTGTTCTCATCATTCAGCTACCACTTATAAGTGAGAACACACAGTGTTTGGTTTTCTGTTCCTGTGTTAGTTTGCTAAGGATAATAGCCTCCAGGTCTATCCATGTCCCTACAAAGGACATGATCTCATTCCTTTTTATGGCTGCATAGTACTCCATTGTGTATATGTAACAATTTTTTTTTTATCCAGTCTATCATTGATGGGCGTTTAGGTTGATTCCATGTCTTTGCTATTGTAAGCAGTGCTGCAATGGACATACACGTGCATGTATCTTTATAATAGAATGATTTATATTCCTTTGAGTATATACCCAGTAATGGGATTGCTGGGTCGAATGGTATTTCTGCCTCTAGGTCTTTGAGGAATTGCCACACTGTCTTCCAAAATGGCTGAACTAATTTACACTCCCATCAACAGTATAAAAGCATTCCTTTTTCTCCACAACCTCGCCAGCATCTGTTGTTCTTGACTTTTAAGTAATAGCTATTCTGACTGGTGTGAGATGGTATCTCATTGAGGTTTTGATTTGCATTTCTCTAATGATCTGTGATGTTGAGCTTTTTTCATATGATTGTTGGCTGCATATAGGTCTTCTTTTGAGAAGTGTCTGTTCATATCCTTTGCCCACTTTTTAATGGGGTTGTTTGGTTTTCCTCTTGTTAATTTGTTTCAGTTTCGTATAGATGCTGGACATTAGACCTTTGTCAGATGGATAGTTTGCAAAAATTTTCTCCTATTGTATAGGTTGTCTGTTTACTCTGTTGATAGTTTCTTTTTCTGTGCAGAAGCTCTTTAGTTTAATTATATCCCATTTGTCAATTTTTGCTTTTGTTTCAATTGCTTTTGTTGTCTTTGTCATGAAATCTTGCCTGTGCCTATGTCCTGAATGGTATTGCCTAGGTTTTCCTCTAGATTTTTTATAGTTGTGGGTTTTACATTTAAGACTTTAATCCATCTTCAGTTGATTTTTGTGTATGGTGTAAGGAAGGGTTCCAGTTTTAATTTTATGCATGTGGCTAGCCAGTTCTCCCAGCACCATTTATTAAATAGGGTATCTTTTCCCCATTACTTGTTTTTGTCAGGTTTGTCAAAGATCAGATGGTTGTAGATATGCAGTCTTATTTCTGGGTTCTCTATTCTGTTCCATTGGTCTATGTGTCTGTTCTTATAGCAGTGCCACACTGTTTTGGTTACTGTAGCCCTGTAATATAGTTTGAAGTCAGGTAGCATGATGTCTCTAGCTTTGCTCTTTTTGCTTAGGATTGCTTGAATATTTGGGCTCTCTTTTTTGTTCCATATAAATTTTAAAATAGTTTTTTCTAATTTTGTGAAGAATGTCAATGTCAGTTTTATGGGAATAGCATTGAATCTATAAATTGCGTTGGGCAGTAAGTACATTTTCACAATATTGATTCTTCCTGTCCATGAACGTGGAATGTTTTTCCATTTGTTTGTGTCATCTCTGATTTCTTTGAACAGTGGTTTGTAGTTCTCCTTGAATAGGTCCTTCACTTCACTTGTTAGCTATATTCCCAGGTATTTTATTCTTTTTGTGTCAATTGTGAATGGGAGTTCATTTGTGATTTGGTTCTCAGATTGCCTGTTAGTGTATAAGAATGCTAGCAATTTTTGCACATTGATTTTGTATTCTGAGAATTTGCTGAATTTGCTTATCAGCTTAAGAAGCTTTTGGGCTGAGATGATGGGGTTTTCTAGGTATAGGATCATGTCATCTGCAAACAAAGATAGTTTGACTTCCTCTCGTCCTATTCGAATATGATTTATTTCTTTCTCTTGCATGATTGTCCTGGCCAGGACTTCAAATACTATGTTGAATAGGAATGGTGAGAGTGGGCAACCTTGTCTTGTGCCAGTTTTCAAGGGGAATGATTCCAGTTTTTGCCCATTCAGTATGATATCATTTGTGGGTTTGTGATATATGGCTCTTATTATTTTGAGGTATGTTCTTTCAATACCTAGTTTATTGAGAGTTTTTAACATGAAGGGATGTTGAATTTTATCAAAGGCCTTTTTCTGCATCTATTGTGATAATAATATGGTTTTTGTCTGCAGTTATGTGATGAATTACATTTATTGATTTATATATGTTGAACCAGTGTTGCATCCCAGGGATGAAGCCTACTTTACTGTGGTGGATAAGCTTTTTGATCTGCTTCTGGACTTGGTTTGTCAGCATTTTGTGCAGAATTTTTGTATCAATGTTTATCAAGGACATTGGCCTGGAGTTTTCTTTTTTTGTTGTATCTATGCCAGGATTTGGCCTCATAGAATGAGTTAGGGAGCAGTCCCTCCTTTTCAGTTTTTTTTGAAATGGTTTCAGTAGGAATGGTACCAGCTCTTCTTTGTATCTCTAGTAGAATTCAGCTGTGAATCCATTTGGTGGTGGCTTTTTTTTTTTTTTTTTGGTTGGTAGGCTATTTATTACTGCCTCGGTTTCAGAACTCGTTATTGGTCTATTCAGGGATTCAATTTCTTCCTAGTTCAGTCTTGAGAAAATGTATGTGTCCAGGAATTTATCCATTCCTTCCTTGTAAATTTTCTAGTTTATGTGCACAGAAGTGTTTATAGTATTCTCTGATGGCGGTTTGTATTTCTGTGGAGTCAGAAATCAGTGATTTCTGATTGTGTTTATTTGAATCTTCTCTCTTTTCTTCTGTATTAGTCTAGCTAGTGGTCTATCTGTTTTATTAATTTTTTTCAAAAAACCAGCTCCTGGATTGATTGATTTTTTGGAAGGGTTTTTCATGTCTCTATCTCCTTCACTTCAGCTCTGATTTTGGTGGTTTCTTGTCTTCTGCTAGCTTTGGGGTTTGTTTGCTGGCTCTCTAATTCTTTTAGTTGTGATGTTAGGTTGCTAACTTGAGATCTTTCTAGCTTTTTGATGTGGATATTTAGTGCTACAAATTTCCCTCTTAACACTGTGTTAGCTGTGTCCCAGAGATTCTGGTATATTGTATCTTTTTTCTCATTAGTTTCAAATAACTTCTTGATTTTTGCCTTCATTTCATTATTTACCCAAAAGTCATTCAGGAGCAGGTTGTTCAATTTCCATATACTTGTGTGATTTTGAGTGAATTTCTTAATCTTGAGTTCTAATTTAATTGCGTTGTGGTCCAAGAGACTGTTTGTTATGATTTCAGTTCTTTTGCATTTGCTGAGGAGTGTTTTACTTCCAACTATATGATCAATTTTAGAGTAAGTGCTGTGTGGTGATGAGAAGAATGTATATTCTGTTGTTTTTGGATGGAGAGTTCTGTAGATATTTATCAGGTGCACTTGATCCTGAGCTGAGTTCAGGTCCTGAATATCTTTGTTAATTTTTTGCCTTGATGATCTGTCTAATATTGTGGGATGTTAAAGTCTCACACTATTATTGTGTGGGAGTCTAAGTCTCTTTGAAAATCTCTAAGAACTTGTTTTATGAATCTGGGTGTTCCTTTATTGGGTGCATATATATTTAGGATAGTTAGCTCTTCTTGTTGAATTGAACCCTTTACCATTATGTAATACCCTTCTTTGTCTTTTTTGATCTTTGTTGGTTTAAAGTCTGTTTTGTCAGAATCTAGGATTGCAACCCCTGCTTTTTTCTGTTTTCCATTCGCTTGGTGAGTTTTCCTCTATCCCTTTATTTTGAGCCTATATGTATCTTTGCATGTGAGATGGGTCTCTTGAAGACAGCATACTGATAGGTCTTGGTTCTTTATCCAGCTTGCCATTCTGTGTCTTTTAATCGGGACATTTAGTCCATTTACATTTAAGGTTAGTATCGTTATGTGTGAATTTGGTCCTCTCATCATGATGCTGGCTGGTTATTTTGCAGACTTGTTTATGTGGTTGCTTCATAGTGTCACTGGTCTGTGTACTTCAGTGTGTTTTTGTAGTGGCTGGTAAAGGTTTTTCTTTTTCATAGTTAGTGCTTCCTTCAGGATCTCTTGTAAGGCAGGTCTGGTGGTAACAAATTCCCTCAGCATTTTCTTGTCTGGAAAGGATCTTATTTCTCCTTTGCTTATGAAGCTTAGTTTGGCCAGATATGAAATTCTGGGTTGGAAATTCTTTCCTTTAAGAATGTTGAATATTGGCCCCCAATCTCTTCTGGCTAGTAGGGTTTCCACTGAGAATTTTGCTGTAAGTCTGATAGGCTTCCCTTTGTAGGTGACCTGGCCTTTCTTTCTGACTGCCCTTAGAATTTTTTCTTCCATTTCGACATTGGAAAATCTGATGATTATGTGTCTTCATCTTCTCGTGGAGTATCTTACTGGGGTTCTTTGCATTTCCTGACTTTGAATGTTGGCCTGTCTTGCTAGGTTGGGGAAATTCTCCTAGATGATATCCTGAAGTATGTTTTCCAAATTGGTTCCATTCTCCCTGTCTCTTTCAGGTACTCCAATCAGTCATAGATTTGGTCTCTACATAATCCAGTATTTCTCAGAGGTTTTGTTCATTCCTTTTCATTCTTTTTTTCTCTATTCTTGTCTGACTGTCTTATTTCAGAAAGATAGTCTTCAAGCTCTGAGATTCTTTCCTCTGCTTGGTCTATTCTGCTATTAATACTTGTGATTACATTGTGAAGTTCTTGTAGTGTGTTTTTCAGCTCTATCATGTTGGTTATGCTCCTCTCTAAACTGGCTATTTGGCTGTCAGCTCCTACACTGTTTTATCATGATTCTTAGCTTCTTTGCATTGGCTTACAGCACGCTTCTTTAGGTCAGTGAAGTTTGATTTTTCCACATTCTGAAGCCTACTTCTGTCATTTCAGCCATCTCAGCCTCAGCCCAATTCTGAGCCCTTGCTGTAAAGGTGTTGTGGTCATTTGAAGGAAAAGGGGCACTCTGGCTTTTGAATTTTCAGTGTTTTGGGGTTGATTCTTCCTCATCTTTGTGGGCTTATCTACCTTTTATCTTTGAGGTTGCTGACCTTTGGATGGAGTTTTTATGGGTTGTTGCTGTTGTTTTCCTGCTTGTTTGATTTTCTTTTAACAGTCTGGCCACTCTTCCATAGGGCTGCTGTGGTTTGCTGGGGGTCCACTCCAGACCCTAGTTACCTTGGTTTTTCCCATACTTGGAAGTATCACCAGTGAAGGCTGCAAAACAGCAAACATGGCAGCCTGCCCCTTCCTCTGGAAGCTCCATCCCAGGGGTACTGACCTGTTGCCAGCCCAAATGTACTTGTAGGAGGTGACTGGAGACCCCTGTTGGGAGGTCTCACCCAGTCAAGAGGAATGGGATCAGGGACCCACTTGAAGCAGTCTGGGTGCTTTTTTGGTAGAGCAACTGTGCTGTGTTGGGGATCCCTTCAGCACCTGATCAGTTTTGGCTCTCCAAGGCCCAAAGGCTGGACCAGCTGAGATGCCCAAACAGCTGAGGTGGCACCCTGCCCTACTGCTTGGGCACTCAGTCCCAGGGTGAAGTGAGAACTCTGTCTGCTTTAGAACATGGGCAGGGATGGCCGGATGCCCTGGCTGGGAGGACCCACCTCAGAGGAGGAGTGGACCAGGGTCCCACTGAAAGAAGCAGTCTGGCTATGCTCGACAAAACAGCCATGTCATGCTGGGGAACTGCCTTTGCCTCTGTCAGCTTAGACTCTCCAAAACCCACAGGCTGGAATGGCTGAGTCTACCAAACAGTAGAGATGGTGGTCTGCCCCTCCCACTGAGGGAACTGTCACATCTCAGACAGGCTTCACCCTGTTGCCAATAGCAGGCTGGAATTCCAAGCCAGTGGGTCTTAGAGGGGCAGTGGAAGTGGAGTCTGCAGACTGATGCTGCTCAGCTCCTTGGATTCAGTCCCCTTCCTAGGGATATGTATGGACCTCTTGCCTTGCCTGAGTTGCAGACATGTTTGTTGGGGATCCTGGGCCCAGAGTATGTAAAGTTCCTGGATCTCTGTGCATTCCTGAGCAGTTGTCCTGCTGAGACTCCATACAGCTCTTTGTGTTGGACCCAAGGCCTTAATGGCAGGGGGGATCATGAGGGGATCTCCTGATCCACGGGTTGCAAACATCCATGGGAGAAGTGGTGGTTTCCCAGGGTTGCACAATCACTCACTGCTTCCCTTGGCTGGGGGTGGGGGTTCCCTTGGCTCCGTGTCAATCCTGGGAGGGCCGTCACCCTACCCTGCTTTTGTTCATTCTCTGTGGGTAGTTGTTTCCCTGATCAGTCCCAATGCGAATGCACCTGGATATTTCAGTTGAAGGTGCTATATTCACTTGCCCCTTTCATTCTTCTCCATGAGTGCCTTACTCCACAGCTGCTTCTAATAGGCAATTTTTGGCCCTCTCTCTAGGGCTATTTAATTAGGAAACGAGAAATCACTATTCTCCCCAAATTAACGTGCCCTGGTTACAAAGTCTTGAGGATAATCGAGTCTGTTCTTGGGTCAACTGAAAAGAAAACTCAGATGGACAAAACAGAAATGTAACACTTCCCCTTTCTAGAATTTAAACTTAGAAATTGTGAATACTGAGTATATGCATAATTTCTTTTAGCCAGATCTGGAGAGACTATCAGTTAGCTAAAAGTGTAAACATTTTTCTAATGTTTTTATTCCCAGTTTCTGGTAAAGACATAGAAAGAGAAGTGAGGTAAAGAATAGCTAAAAGAAAAGAGGATTTTACATGAAAGTGAAGTTTTTGGTAATTATGAAGAAAATTAAACAACGTCAGAGATTAGGGAAACAAATTCCTTCAGGTGACATTTTTTTGGCCTTTCAACAAAATATTTTACCTCAACTCAATTATTCTGCTGATGTTTATGTGAAGTACTGTGGAGGAATTTTAGATTTTGTTTCTGCCAGTAATTTAATTATATGTCATAAGAGTTAGTTTATTTTAGCTCAACTAGTGATGAATACTTTCAGCTTTGGAATAAATCAGAGTTAAAAGATTGTGGAATGGGGGGATTACTTGGTTAGAACATTTTCGACTTTTTCCTGTGTCAAACTTAGAACATGTACCTCCAAAGGAGACCAAATGCACTAAGCACCTGTAGTGGATTTTAAGCATGAAGAAAAATAACTCTGTGTTGCTGGAGGAAATTAGGAACCCTGTGGAATGGTTGCAAATCATATTCATGTTGTATTTTCATGTTCAGACAGAAATTCTGCTTGACAAACAACCAGCAATTATTACCAAACACTTTAAACCTGCAATTCTTAGTGAATGCATGGATATTCTCTTTAATGGAAAAATAATGCACCAATTGCCAAGAGACTGGCTTCTAGAAATACATTTTCCAATTGCTAAAGGGATGAAATGGCATATATCATAGAAGACAAGCTGCTAGGAGGGAGGGAGGGATATCATGCTACACATTCCAAAAGGAATGTGGAACTATTACATGGGGAATAACTTTTCAGGCTTGGAAATAAGAAGACTACATAAAACATTGTCAGACACTCAAACCAATCTGAATGATAATGCTATTCTCCAACAAAAAAAAAAAAAAGAAAGAAAGAAAAGAAAAGGGCCGGGCGCGGTGGCTCACGCTTGTAATCCCAGCACTTTAGGAGGCCGAGGCGGGTGGATCACGAGGTCAGAAGATCGAGACCACAGTGAAACCCCTTCTCTACTAAAAATACAAAAAATTAGCCGGGCGTGGTGGCGGGCGCCTGTAGTCCCAGCTACTTGGAGAGGCTGAGGCAGGAGAATGGCGTGAACCCGGGAGGCGGAGCTTGCAGTGAGCCGAGATTGCGCCACTGCACTCCAGCCTGGGAGACAGAGCGAGACTCCGTCTCAAAAAAAAAAAAAAAAAAAAAAGAAAAGAAAAGAAAAAAGAAAAGAAAAGAGCTTCCTCAGTTCAGTGGGTAACTGCATTGAACCCAAAAGAACTGATGCAAACTGATTGGTTCTCTTTTAGGTTTGCAAATACAGATTACAATGTTGAATAGCCTTCAGTCTTGCAGACTCATCTTTTCTGCATTCTTCCTTACCTTCCCCTTGACGTCATCATCTTAGCTCAACAATTACTGCAATTTGGAGAGCTGAGCTATTCTCTTTCCTCCAATGACATAGCTGTAGTTAGAAAAGCCCAGGTTCTAGGGGCTCCTTTTCCATGCGCTACGTGTGGGAGCTTTGGCATTGTACATAAACCACTTCAGTCTCAATTTCTTTTTTCTGAAAAGGCAGAAAACATTGACTTTGCAGAGTTGTCATGAGCAGAAAATGAGGTAAAGGAACATAAACTGCCAACCATAGAGGCCAGCATATTTGATCAGTAATGTCTGCTAATACTAAAATTTCAAATGCTGTCAAGAAAAACTTAGTCTTCCTTCTGCTCTTTTTTATGCTTGCTCTCCTTTAACATTTATGTTGAGGTTATTCCTAACACACTAATCTGCCAGTTCCTCAATCTCCAGCACTTCCTGGGCCTCCATTTTCACCTCACCCCTGATACCTGTCCCTGCCACCACTATTAGTAATCAAAGCTTTCCAAACTTCAAGATCTCCAGCTCAGAAAGACCATTTCCCTTCTTCCACCTCTCCCATATACTACATATATTAACTCGCTTAATCCTCACAATGACACACAAGGCACTGTTGCTATTGCTGTTTTAGAAAGAAGGAAACTGAGGCACAGGAAGACAATGTGATTTGTCCAAGGTCACACATCCCAGAAGTCACAGAGATAGAATTCCAAAACAGGTTAAATGGTGGCAGAGGCCGGGATCTTAACCATGGCATCGTATTTCCTCTCCCGGAGCAAGGCACTCTTGGGACATATTCTCCATTGTTTAATGTGAATCACAGACCTGTGGTTCCCAATCTATCCCCACTCCAGGTCTCTTTCTGTCCTGACTGTCTCATTCAATACCTTAATCTGGGCTTCACAGCCTCTTCCAAGACCTGAGAACCTCCAAGCACATTAGTTCTTGTGTGTGGTTGCTCCCTGTCTAGTCTATTGCCCCTTACTTTGCTCTCCTTCCCATCTGCCTTACCCCCTCAGTAATCTCTCTAAATGTGGCATCACTGACCTCCGAATTTGTGTTTTCCATACCCTACTACTCCTCAAATCCAACAGAACCCCACCTAACTCCCAAAAGAAGCCAAGCCATCCTCCATATTTTTTACACAAATTATTATATTGTTTGTTCAGTCACCTACTTTAAAGCCTTGACCATCTTTGCCTTCCAGTATTCAATGTGTTTCCAACCCAGCAGCGCTCTCATTTTCTCCTCACCTATGCCCCAAACCTGTCCATTCTGTTGTTATCACCTGAGATCCAATTACCTCTCCATTTCCTCATTGTCCAGGCCTCTTGGTGATTCTGCTCCACAGCAATACTCCTGCCTGCATTTGTCCTCTTCCACTCCTCACCTGTTAATCTTCTAGAGCCAACTGTACTCAGACACGCAGATTTTCCCAGCTCCTCTCCTTCGGGAGAGACAGCATGTTGTGCTTAGGAACCATGCAGGGTATGACAGGACCTGGAATCAGTTCACAGAGGTGGGCACTCAGTTCTGCTCCAGAGACAAGTGCGCCTCACGGCTTCAGAAAGAGCTCAAGAGTCATAAATGACTCTCTCAGTGAACTATAAGCAACAGAAAGAAAAATGAATCTCCATACACATACTATTTATATAACTGGAGGTTTACTTTTTCAGATATGTATTTTGAATGGTAACCTGAAAACCACTATTTAGAATAGATGAAAGAGGAAAACATGCATAGAGTGGGATCAGATAAAATTCTTTTGGTAGCTTGTGCTCAAAAGCAAGTTTGTAGATATCCTATTCAAACTGACACATGAGTGTTTTTGTATTAACATAAAATATTTTGTACTTAACATAAAATGTCAAGTAGAAATCCTTCTGGATCAAATGTGGAGTAAGTGATTCAGGAAAGCTCCAATGTATACATACAATGAATATGCTAATTTCATGACATACTAGAATATGCAAATATAAGTCTTTAATGTCATAGAGACAGAAAGTGGATTCAGTGATTAACTTCTCTTTGTCCTTTAGGACTTGGTTCAAGGGTCCGCTTTCCTTGGATGCATTTTCTTATCCTGCCCTCTAGCCCCAGGCTGAATTACTTAGGCACTGTTCCCCTGGATTCCTACTTTTTAGAGCCAGGTGCATCTCTTTTTGTGGTACAGATCATAGTATATAATCACCTTTGATTTTCTTGTCTGCGTTACCATCTAGACTGTACTATCCAATATGGAAACCACTAGGTACATGTGACTATTTATATTTAAATTAATTAAAATTAAATTCAGTTAAACATTCTGTTCTTAAGTTGCAATAGCAACATTTTAAATAGTCTTTAGCCACAGGTGGCTATGGCTACTGTACTGCACAGTACAGATATAGAACATTTCCATCATGGCAGAAAGATTTACTGTACAGGACTCTGATAGCCTCTGATTCCCTTAAAGGATTGATTTTTGCCCTTTTTATTTCTGTATTCCGTACACCTAGCACATAATAGGAGCTCAATAAGTATTTATGGGATGAATGAGTACAGGAAGTTCAAATGCTGAGCTAAGAGAAATAATTTATAACCTATATTATTTTGAAGCCATAAATTTAAGTTTTTCTCATTTATTTGGTTGCTCTGGTGAACATTTGATTGTACTTTGAAATGATGAATTAAAACCAAAATTTTGAGTTGTGTACAAGATTGGCAAATATGCGTGCATTCAAGTGGTCTGAACTCCAAAGACATTGCTTTCCCTAAAGATTAATGGTATTACTTCTGGGTATATTGCCATCCAGCTGTGAGATTTGTCTGTAGAAATTTGTTAATAAAGAACATGTCTCCTCTAAAATCTTCAAAATGCCAGACTACTTGCATTCCTTGTGAAGCCTCAGGTTACCAAATGTAGCAAATATGCTATTCCATGCTGTACTTTGGCTTCAGGAGCATGCTTTTGGAACCGAGACATTCTCAATCAAATTGACTTGAACCAGAAGGATAGTTATTAACTCACATAAAGAAACATCCATAGATGGAGCGTGTTCAGGGTGGTTGATTCCACGACATAATGATGTCAACAAAGATCCAAGTTCTTGATACCACTTGCCCCACGGCCACCTTTATTATCAGATTAACTTTAGGCAAGATGATGGATCTTGGCATCGCCTACAGAAACAATGCTTTCCAAAGAAAGAAGAGAGACAGTCTCTTCTGTTGCCCTCTCAAAAGATTTAGAAAACCTGTCCTGGAAGTCCTGTGTGACTTCCTCTCATCTCTCATTGGCCAGAATAAGGTCACATACCCATTTTCTATCCAATCACAAGTGAGAAGACATAGATTATTTCTACATCAATCAGGTCCACAGGTAGAACTGAGGATAGGTTCAGACTCCCTCACGTGAAACACATGATGGCCTAGGAGCAAGAAATCTTTGAATGATATAGGGATCCCTTAGCAAGCAAGGAAGGAAATGGATGTTGTACAGTCAACCAACAATTCCTGCTCATAGGAATTAGTATCCCAATCTTTTAGAATATGTGACATAGAAATCTTCTAAACCTCAGTGGAAAGATAAGTAGCTTGATGACCACCCTAGGGTATTTTAAAAAGTCAGTAAATTCACGAATATCAGTATAAATCAATTTTGTCATGTCAGCTAAATCCTGAATTCACACTTTGACTAACATGTCTCCTATATTTAATGAAAAATAATGAATTATGGTATTTAGATTCATATTTAAGCCACCAAGCCTAGGAGGATGGAGTAAACAAACCCACACCACATTTCTCATATATCTGATTAAAATATATATAATCTTTGCACTCTCTTCATCTCGTTTCAACTTCTGGGATGCTGGAAGACTACTCAGACTCTAGGCTGGTGATTCTCAGTTGGTGGTAAGGTTGGGCATGGCCATCAGAATCTCTTTGGGGAGCTTCTTCACGTATCTCCTTTACCCCTCTTTTAATCCCCTTTTTAATATGTTACTTCTCCTCTCTGACTGTGAGAGTAAATTTTAGTAAAATATATATCTTTTCCTAAGACTTCAGTTTTTTCCAATATTTTACATGAAGTGTAAAAGAGCACATCTTAAAATAATAAAAGTCTGCACGTGGTGGGATCAGTATCAAGCAATTACCATGTGCCAACTGTGGTGCCAGGCCATTTCATCCTCATTTAACCCACATAGAAATTCTCTGCGAGGAATCTCGTATCTGGGTTATTAATGAAGGCACTCAGACACAGAGGGTTTGAGGGAACTGCTTCTGCTAATGAGTGGCAGAGCTGGGACTGAAAACCATGGCTCTCTCTGTCTAAAGGCAGCCCTCTTCCCATTAAATGATTGATATGTTATTCTGGAACAATGTTTTAAGCTTGTTGAGAATAAAGCACAGCATGTCCAAGACAGAGAGACAGCTGGTAGTGGGACCACAGCAGGCCAGTGGGCAGAACAGCAGAATCCTGGCCTTGACTTTGTTATTGATGAATGATGAGGTCTTTAACATCTCCAGACGTCTCTTTCCATAGAAATCTTCTACTAGATCAGGAGTTGGTAAACTATGGCCCTTGGGCCAAATCTGGCCCATTGCCTGCTTTTGTAAATAAAATTTTATTGGAACACAGCCATGCCCATTTGTTTATATACTGTCTAAGGCTGCTTTTGCCATGGAACAGTACAGTTGAGTAGTTGTGGCAGAGAATGAATGGTCAGCAGACTAAAATATTTAGTATCTGGCCCTTTGCAGAAGACATTTGCCAACCTTGTACTAGATCAGTGATTCTCAACTTTGGTGGTACCTTGGCATATTTAAATATTGCTGATGTCTGAGTCCTACTCCCAGAAATTTTTATTTAATTGGTCTGGGTGAAGCTCAAGAATAGCTACATTTTTTTTTAAATGTACTTCAGGTATATCTCATGTCAAGCCAGAAATTTCCCAAGTGTAACATTCTTTGAGTCCATGAAGATGTAGGTGTTCAGAGAAAGTTCTGTCTTAAGTAGTAATAAGCCCAATGACTTAAGCTAGAATTTTACTCAGATCTACATGGCTCCAAAGCTTATGCCCTTTACCCAATTACTTACTAGCCAACCCAGTTCACATCTCTGAACTTCTTTCTGTTCCTTCATCTACAAAACAGGGATAGTATAATTTTTCTTGCCTGCCTCAATGATCAAATTGGAATGGAGTGTCCAAATATACCTTAAAAACTGTGAAGTGCTAAATAAATGTAAATATATTCTTGGAAACATTTTCTAGAATCACTGGAAGAGACTTTAAAAGAAGAGATATTAATATTTTTTTCTAAACTCTGGTAGGAAAATTTGGATCCAATATGTGTTCTCCAAATTTCATTCTATTTTATGTTTTCAAATCTTCAGATAGAATGAACAGCACATACCTCTTTCTGCAGCTTGTGCAGCATTCTTGCATAAATGCTTTCACGTGTCCCCTGTAGTCTTCCTTTATTCCACCCTGTTTCATAGCCTGCGGCCTTTTTAATCGTTCTGCAACTGTTCGCTTCCCAAGCTGCCTTTCTGGCTGCATGCTTCTGAATGCACTCCAGTGACTAGGAAGGCTTTCCAATGTTTTTGGACATTTTTTTCCATTTTCTCCTAAATGAGGTGCCTGGACCTGTCTACATTTTTCCAAGTATGATCTCATCAGCATATTCTAGAGAGAGGATCATCTTTTCACAGTCATGGAGTGAAGCTCGGGAGTGTGGCCTAAACCAGGATATGGACATTGGCATTGCTGCTATTTGGTTTTTCTTTTATTATTCTTATTATTGTTTCATTTTTTATACATATGAATTTTTGCTCCAGTGTTCTGGATTCTTTTTAACATTGATTTTTTTTTGTTTGTTTTTACTTTTAACAGCAACTCTGATTTTCTTGATGCTAACTGTGATCTACATGCTATATTAGCATTTGGTAAACTGTGGCCTAAGGGCCAAATCCAATGGCTGCTTATTTTTTAAAATAAAGTTTTATTGATACAGGCACACCCATTTGTTTATGTATTATGTATTGCTACTTTTGTGCTACAAGCACAGAGTTGAGTAATTGAGACAGAGACCATATGGCCCACAAAGCCTAAAATATTTATTTAGTGGTCTTTTACAGAAAAAAAATTGCCAACCCATGTATTAAGTGAATTCACTGATGTAGACATTAACCAGATGGTTTGGGAAAGGAAATAACTATGATATATTTGTATTTCTCTTTCATTTTATACATTTTAATAATAAAATCTATTTATAATATATCTTTCATTAATGATTTCTTCATCACCACCACACGTCATTCACAACTTCTCTTGTGGGTTTACATGCTAGTGATGACACAGACAAACAAGCAAATGGAGACAGGCATCAAGATTACTTCAGATGCTAAGTGTGGTGAAGAAAATAAGACCCGGTAATGTGATAAAATGTGATGTTCAGACTGGTTTTGTGGTCATCAGGAAAGCACCTCTGGAGAATTTAACATTTGCATTATTTCTGGATGCATGAAAGAGCAAACCATGTGAAAATCCAGGGAAGAGCTTTTGAGGCAGAGGGAGGAGCAAGTGCTAAGACCCAGAGGAGTAAATAAGCCTGCTGTATTCCAGAAATAGATGATCACAGTGCTTAAAGTAGAATTGAGAGAGGGAAAGGGAGTTGGAAGCTGAGGCAGTGTTCAGATCTTGTAGGGTCATGTGGGTTAGAGCAGGGGTCCCCAATCCCTGGGCCATGGACCAGTACTGGTTCCTGGCCTGTTAGGAACCCGGCCACACAGCAGGAGATGAATGGTGGACAGGTGAGTGAGGGAAGCTTCATCTGTATTTACAGCCATTCCCCATTGCTTGCATTACCGCCTGAGCTCTGCCTCCTGTCAGATCAGTGGCTGGATCAGATTCTAATAGGAGTATGAACCCTATTGTGAACTGTGCATGTGAAGGATCTGGGTTGCACGCTCCTTATGAGAATCTAATACCTAATGATCTGTCGCTGTCTCCTATCACCCCCAGCTGAGACCATTTAGTTACAGAAAAACAAGCTCAGGGCACTCACTGATTCTACATTATGGTCAGTTGTATACTTATTTCATTATGTATTATAATGTTATAATAATAGAAATAAAGTGCACAATAAATGTAATGTGCAAGAATCATACCCCTTCTCTGGTCCCTGGAAAAATGGTCTTCCATGAAACTGGTCCCTGGTGCCAAAAAGGTTAGAGACCTCTGGGTTAGGCATAGGAGTCTGAGTCTGGACTTATGCTAAGTGTGATGGAAAGTCTTGGGAGGATGGTGGGTATGTGACAGACCTGCTTTGATGTCTGTTTGTGACAGATTACTCTAGCTGTTCTCTGAAGAATGAATGACCAGGGTCAGGAGAAAAGGCAGCCATCCTAGTTATTAGCTGTAAACACAATACTGTCTTCGATTACAGAGGAAACTTGGTAAAACTTAATGGAGCCCACACTTCCACTTGGAAAGGAAGATCCAGTTTAGCAAACTGAGAGGTAAAGATGAGGAAACTACCATCTAATCTCCAACTGAGGAGGTTAGCCAAGGAGAACATTCATATGTGTTGTCCATTCTGCTAATGATATCTCAGTTACTCGTCATTTTTCTCTTTTTGCCCCTGCCAGCAAGAAGCTCAGAGTTAAACTTGTTTAGTGCCATCAAATGTGCCAGTGTACATTTTCTTTCTACTTCATTCCATGACCTCAATTTCCTATTTTTATTCGGAATTTATATACTAACTTGTAAGCTGTATCAAATCCTACTTTGAAAGAAGTGGCCAACCCATAAAATAGTGATGGAATCTGTAATTTACAAAGTCTACTGAAAGTTTTTTTCCCTTTGCTCCAGTGTTAGCGTATTGGTTTATGCTGGCTCTGGAAAGACATCTTCATAAGAGTTTGTTATATAAATGATGAACTGACAGTTACAGTTAGCACCAAGCACTCAAACAATTGTCCCCAATTGCTCAAGGATGCCATGGACACTTCTCACTCCCACTGAACTCAGAGTATTTTGTAAAATTAACTCACTCTCATATATGAATGTAAATATAAACATAAACAAGAAGGTCTAAAAGTTTGTTAGTGGAAAAGAACTCTGGCTGTATCAGATTTCCTTACTATTGTTACTACCCTGAGCTGCATAATTAGAGAAGAATTCAGGGAGAAATAGAATGTTTAAACAACACTTTCGTTCGTTGGTTCATGGAATGCTGGGCTCATGTAAGGGATACTTCTTTCTCAAAAGAAGTGCCATTCTGTTTGAAGTGCAGTTAGCTGTTAGATACTAAATGCAAGGCTGAAATGCTGAATTCTTTCTGATAAATTTACAGTCTCAGGCTACACTAGAGAGGCAGTAGAATAAACAGCCTCAGTAAACTGAGGTCTGCAGTCAGATTTGCTGGACAGGACACAGCAGCACTATTCACTCATACATGTGATATAACAAAGACAGCAGCTGCTTGCACAAGATGGCACTCTTAAGACAGAATTTATTTCTTCTCACTCCCTTTGTTTTCAGGGCCCAGAATGGCATGGTAGCAATGCTGAAAGGTTATTTGTTGAATCAGTGAATGAATGAATGATTCTGTAAGGATGGAGAATGTGTACCTAGATAACTATGATTTAGGCTAGGATTTGTTGAATTCCCTAAGAGAGTTTTAAACAACAACCTAAGGTAACAGACAAGGCCTTATGGGTCAGTGGGTAGGGGAGGGGAATGGCATACTAACTGGGACTTGGAGGGTGTACAGGATTTGACAAATTGGAGATACTGGAAAGAGTCATCCTATGCTGGGAGTAAAGAATGGACAAATGCAGGGTCTGCAGCCCACATGTAGTTCTACTTGGTCAGACCTACAAACCACAATAATTAGGAAATAACAGAATCCTTTCATGGCCATATATGGCTTTTCACATGCCCATAGGAATTTTAGAAATTACATAATTTTTCATAGTATAAATTAATTAATTTTAAGTAGAATTATTTAACTTTACACAAATATTTATTTTAATGTTTTGATGGTTAATAACTTTTAAAATTATATATAAAGACAAATTTTGGCTTTTCCCACTTAATACATTCTTGTTTAGCAGTCATTAACAACTTACTTAAAAAAATACCTAAGGTCACTTTAAAGTTCATATGGAACCAAAAAAGAGCCCACATTGCCAAGACAATCCTAAGCCAAAAGAACAAAGCTGGAGGCATCATGCTACCTGACTTCAAACTATACTACAAGGCTACAGTAACCAAAACAGCATGGTACTGGTACCAAAACAGAGATATAGACCAATGGAACAGAACAGAGCCCTCAGAAATAATACCACACGTCTACAACCCTCTGATCTTGACAAACCTGACAAAAACAAGAAATAGGGAAAGGATTCCCTGTTTAATAAATGGTACTGGGAAAACTGGCTAGCCATATGGAGAAAGCTGAAACTGGATCCCTTCTTTACACCTTATACAAAAATTAATTCAAGATGGATTAAAGACTTAAATGTTAGACCTAAAACCATAAAAACCCTAGAAGAAAACCTAGGCAGTACCATTCAGGACATAGGCATGGGCAAGGACTTCATGTCTAAAACACCAAAAGCAATGGCAACAAAAGCCAAAAATTGACAAATGGGATCTAATTAAACTAAAGAGCTTCTGCACAGCAAAAGAAACTACCATCGGAGTGAACAGGCAACCTACAAATGGGAGAAAATTTTTGCAGTCTACTCATCTGACAAAGGGCTAATATCCAGAATCTACAAGAACTCAAACAAATTTATAAGAAAAATACAAACAAACCCATCAACAAGTGGGTGAAGGATATGAACAGACACTTCTCAAAAGAAGACATTTATGCAGCCAACAGACATGAAAAAATGCTCATCATCACTGGCCATCAAAGAAATGCAAATCAAAATCACAATGAGATACCATGTCACACCAGTTAGAATGGCGATCATTCAAAAGTCAGGAAACAACAGGTGCTGGAGAGGATGTGGAGAAATAGGAACACTTTTACACTGTTGGTGGGACTGTAAACTAGTTCAACCATTGTGGAAGTCAGTGTGGTGATTCCTCAAGGATCTGGAACTAGAAATACCATTTGACTCAGCCATTCCATTACTGGGTATATGCTCAAAGGATTATAAACCATGCTGCTATAAAGACACATGCACATGTATATTTATTGCAGCACTATTCACAATAGCAAAGACTTGGAACCAGCCAAATGTCCATCAATGATAGACTGGATTAAGAAAACGTGGCCTGTATACACCATGGAATACTATGCAGCCATAAAAAATGATGAGTTCATGTCCTTTGTAGGGACATGGACGAAGCTGGAAACCATCATTCTGAGCAAACTATCGCAAGGACAAAAAACCAAACACCGCATGTTCTCACTGATAGGTGGGAATTAAACAATGAGAACACTTGGACACAGGAAGGGGAACATCACACACCAGGGCCTGTTGTAGGGTGGGAGGAGGGAGGAGGGATAGCATTAGGAGATATAGCTAATGTAAATGACGAGTTAATGGGGGCAGCACACGAACATGGCACATGTATACATATGTAACAAACCTGCACGTTGTGCACATGTACCCTAGAACTTAAAGTATAATAAAAAAAAAATACCTAAGGTCTATGGGGAAAAAAGAGGAGGGGAAAAGAGGTGATTTGTTGACACATAAATTAATAGCAGTGGGACACTGAGCTAATTGTTTACTGTTGTTCACCACGACCTCATCTGCACACAGAGGCCACACTGCCTAGTCCACAAAATTGTCATGTGCATAAAATAATATATTAGAAGACATTTTAGCAGTTATAAGTTGCCATACAAATACAGTACTGGATGGGGAGTTTGGAAACATCTCTCTACCAGTTTGAAGCCTACTGCATAGTCTAAATGAAAGAGAAAGAAGGCTGAACTAGTAGTAGTAATTTGGAGATGATCCAATGGGCACCAACATCATTTCAGAAGCAGTATGAACCCAATTCAGTGGTTAATTAAATGAGCAAAGTTCACAGAAGGAGGAGGATATGAAAATGGCTAAAATCTTGAACCTACATGATTAGCCAAGTGATGATATTAGCACACATACTCACATATAAATACGCTCTCATACACACAGCTATATGCATGTGTGTATATGTGTATGTGTGTGTGTATTTTTTAAAAGGTAGGAATGGAAATTAGATTCCAGAGAACGTCCTTCATCTGATCATGCATCAAGAAAAGTACTGTTCTTTGGTGCTTTTGACAAAGGGTTATGGTTGGACTTGATACATCCAGGGAAATGGCCACCATCTGTCCAGTGCCTTTTGAATGCTTGCATAAGATAGACGGTGTGATTGAGATTGAGTTTCCTAGTAGTGAGTGTAATTCAACTCAAACAAGGTAATAAGGAAGATTTGAAGCCTCTTTTACTGGGGTTTGTAAAGATAGGGGAGCTGTCATTCATCTAATAGATATAGCTTTCAGACTGATGACAAATAGCAGACTAGACGTCCTCTCTGGTTTCCATATCTACAGATCCCCATGATCATATGTGAAAAGGTGTTTGGAATTGTAGAGAAGTTAGAAAGATAAAAACTGAGCTGAATGACCAAATCTGGTAATCACTGCTTCAATGAATGATCTGCAAATATTTATGGAGTGCACACATGTGCCAGACCCTGTACCTAATCGAGCCCAGGGCAACATCAAGGAACAAACTGATTGCCATACTTAAGGTAATCATTGTGTAGTGGAAGACGAAAGGATTGCTACTATTTGTAATTCATAAACCCTGAAAAGTGCAGTTAAAATTTCTGTCTACTTTCTGCATTGCTCTTGTGTAGTTCATTATCCCTGAAATCATTGCTGTCACTCCTGGATGTGTGACAATGTGACTATGTCACAGGGAACTCTATTATCAGACTGAAACTGGCAACCACTTGTGTGGTGGGCCCTGATATGTGCCAATACCTCTGCTTATTTAAAAATAGCTTCCCCTGCAGCCTGCCTGTCCTACTTGAGACCCATGCCACTGGGATATAGTATTAGATCTTAAAAAGTTCCTTTATGCCGTTAACATTAGCAGTATTTCCCAAAATGAGTTCTATCGTCTATTCTTTCTATAGGACACTCAGAGGAAAAATATGAAAATATTTAAACATTTTTTTAAAATCTATACTTTGCTATCCCATCTAATATATTTATAATGAACAATAGCATGGAAAGTCCTGGGCATAAAAGGTTTTGAGAAGTTCTGACTTCCTATGCTTTTAACCGTGGAACCCATCATTTCATGGGACTCTTGCTAACAGCCGGTAAAACACACATCTTTGGGAAATGCTGGTTCATCAGACTGGGTGGCATCAATGAGAGCAGAGAGTTGAGCCTCAAGGGAATGGAACACAAGACAAGCAAATTTAGATGGAAGAGGAGGAGGAGAAGATTCTGGACCATGTGTTCTCTCACCAGCTGTCTGCCTGCAGTGTTGGCCTTGTTCGTGCTACAAGAAATGGAGCAAAATCTCACTCGCAGTCACCTTGCTGCTCAAGGAATTTTTAAGAGACAAGGGTGAAGGATTCCAACTGCAAACACATATACATGTGGGTGTAAGAAACATAAACAGAAGAGAGCACTTATGGGTAACAGAAGTGCCAGCTGGGACTTTAGAGCTGGGTGGTTTGTGTTTGCAAAGTTGTTTTTTTTGTTTTTTTTTTTTAGTCGAGAGTAGTTCTTAGAGTACATAATCCATATGGTGTGTTTAAAATAGACCACATAGTCCGAAAATGGAGCTCCTGAGAAATTCACAGATAACAATCTCAACTGCTATTTTCATATGTTAAAGCTGAAATCATCTTGTAAAGATAATTCAGGATGAAATATTTTCATTTCCATTTAAATGCAGAATTATTTAGTTTTCATTGCAAAAAGCTCCAGCCAGAGCCTCCTAATAAAGTCACATGCCTGACTCCAGGCATTTTTGAAGTGTCTGTTACAATACTGTGGTATCTAGCTTGTAGGAAAAGATAAAAAGAGAAGATATGCAAAGAGAATAAAAGATCTGGAATCAAATGTTTTAATAATTAATTCTAGTAGGGAACAGGGAGCGGCAACCTGTGGAGTTATAACTGTAGAGAGTGCTTGAGTACTTGGCTTTATGATAAAAATCCCAAATCATTTTCAGCTTTATTCTTTGCTTAACAACAGTAATTCATTACTGAAAACCATGAAATAAAAAAGTTCACTAATTAGATTAAATTAATACTAAGTAGATGAATACATAAGTAGATTTTGTACCTATAAATATAAATGTTATGAAGATTTGTTGAGTCATTTTTTTGTGACTCATTTTCTTTCCGAACTTCCCAATCTTTTGGGGCTCATGGTTGCATTATATTCAGAATACACTTACAAATAGTTATAGTGTAGAAAGAAATATATACTTTGGGGGCAACATTAAGGTGTGTCTTAAAAATGTGGAAATGGCACATGTGGCCAACAGCCATCAGCCAGTTTATCCTTCTTGCTTAGCTTAAAAACCAAGCAAAATCCTTTGAGTTCGTTCAAGCACGGTAGACATAAAACTTGTTTCATATTACTATATTCTCTTACTAAAAATTGTTGTGTCAAGTAAATTGGTGAAGATATCTTTGTCTAAATTAATAATGTTGACATATCACTTCTTTTAGTTTAGTGTGTTTTGGGGTGAAAAAATTGATATTCTGGGAAGAAAGTATTGTTCTAAAAGTGGTATAATTCCTCAAAAGCCATTATGAGAAAAAAATCATTAACTGTACCATATTATATATTAAGTATTATGTATCACACATTGCACTTATAAAGCCTGAATTATATAATACTTTTCAGCTCACCTCAGAGAAGAGAGCATTGTGCTGTGTGCCTAGTGGAAGATTTTCATTTCAGACAAAAGGATGGGAATAAGTAACTTGCTCAGGGACTTATACCAAGTTTATAGACTCACAATAAATTAGCCAACACAACTTTATGCAGCAGTTATGGAAAGTTTGATTCCAAATAAGTTAAACAAAGAAAGATTAGCTTGTTGGAATAATCCCAGAATATTTTAACAGAAGAGGAGCTCTTGTCCAGGATTGGCCAATAACCAGCTCTGCGGCCTTGGAAAAGTCTCATATCCTCTGGGATCCTCTCTTTCCTCATTTGTAATAAAAAGGAGTGGTTGCACTAGATCTTCATTAAAGTCCATTAACTATCCACATTCTGGGAAGCTAATGTTTTAGTTAACCTCTTAAAGTAGAGAACACAATAGATGTGAGATTTTTAATTTGATGTGGCCTCAGTGGTTACAGGGTTATACCTATACCTATACCTATGTTTATACATGTAATAGGGAGAGATTGATTTGAATGTTTTGAAATAAAAGCATTCTAAGTCACCACATTCATTTGTAGAAATTGTGGGACCCTATTAGACCCCAAAAGGATTTGAATACTGTATCAGGTTGATACATGTAGACACTAACAAACCATCCAGAAACTTGTATTTCAAACACATCCTGAACTGGAGTCAAGACATCACCAGATATTTCCCACACACACTATATGCAATGGACTATGCTTCATGCTTCTCTATTCATCTCCAGGGTGTCTGTTTGGTGCCAGATCAGTGTTTCAGGAAATTAATTTTTCTCATAGTAGTTCCAAAAGTCAGTTTAGTGCTACATAGGTGACTTTAAAGATGACATATGTTAATTTATATAACATTATCCAAGATGAAAATGTAAAAGCTATGCCTTCAATGAAAGACATCAAAAGTCTGAAAACCGGAAGTTTACTTATAAAATGTAAATCTTTTAAAACTGAACTTATCTCCCATGGCCCCATGGAGTAATGAGTGTTGTAACTTCAAAGCTAAGTTTCTAAAACTTGACACTTGTGATATTTTGGGCCAGGTAGTTCTTTGTGATGGGAGACTGCCCTCTGCACTGTAGGATGTTTAGAAGCATCCGTGGCGTCTACCCACTAGATGCCATTAGCAATCCTCCATCACCATGCAACAACCAAAAACGTGTCTAGCTATTGCCAGATGTGCCCTGGGAGACAAAATAGCCCCAAGTTGAAAATCACTGCCTTATGGAAAGATAAGTTGGCAATGATATTATATCACAATTTTGTTTTCTTGAAAATAATAGTGGTGTAATTATACGTTTGACAAGAAAAAAATAGTTTGCGGCTAAATGAACCCTGATTTAAGTTTTTGGTGCTGCTATGCTGACCTCTGTGAGTATGTTCAGTAGAGTTAATTTACTGTCCTTTTAAATACTTAGACAACATGGAGCCAATTCACATACGTGGAATAGAAGCTGGACAGGGGTTAGAAGTTAGTCCATATATTAAAATGGATGGAGGAAGATTACTATCGAAGTTGCAAAAAGAAGAATTTGTTCCTTTCCCTTGGAACGGACCTAAGGAACTTAATTTATGTTGATTTTTTTTCCTTAAGAATTGGAAACAAGGAAAATAAAGCCAGAAAACAAGCACATTTGAGAGTAAATAAATTGAAGTCATTTCTTCCATATTTATTTCATCTGAGAGTATTCTTGCTGGCTGATAATGGATACATTTCAGCTTCTCCTGGAAGGTCATAATGCTTTTGCCTGAGAAATCTTTTATAATCAGAAGCAGGCTAACAGTTTGTGAAAACATCCAAAAAGACAGAGTCCTGAGGAGTTGATATTTGGGTCTGTGTGTGTGTATGTGTGTGTGTGTGTGTGTGTGTGTGTCTTTTTGTGTTTTATAACCCAACCTTGGCAGAAGCAGAGAAATCAGTCAGGGGACCATTATGATAATCCAGAAAAGAGTAACGGTAGTGTGGACCTGGGTGGTCCAAGTGGAGGTGATGAGAGCAGGTGATAGGATTTGCTAATGGATCAAATGTGAATACAGGACGAATCAAGGGTGTCTCTAAGTACTTTGGCCAAAGCATACAGATGGATGAAGTTGTCATTAACTGAGATGGGGAAGACTGGAAGAAGCAGGATTGGTAGTAAATGGTAGGTGGGAAAATGTAAAAAGTATCATTTTGGACATGTTGCATTTGACATGCTTATTAAACACCCAACAATGGATGCTGAGCAGGCAGTTAAATATAAGAGTATATTTAACTGGGAGAGAGGTCTGAGCTGGAGATGTACAGCATTCAGATATCACATAAAATCATGCAACTGGAATAGATCCACTAAAGACTGACATGGAAAGGAAAACAGAAGAGGTGGGAGGACTAAGCCCCAGAGCATGCTGATATTAACAAGTCAGGGGCAAAATAGCACAAAAGTAAACAACCCAGATGTCTATCAACAGATGAAACAAATTATGGCCTATCTATACAGTAGAATAGTCTTCATTCATAAAGGAATGAAGTACTGACACATAGGACAACATGGATGTACCTTGAAAACCTTGTGCTAAGTGAAAGAAGCCAGACACAAAAGACATATGAAATCTTTTATAATCAGAAGCAGGCTAACAGTTTGTGAAAACATCCAAAAAGACAGAGTCCTGAGGAGTTGATGTTGGGGTGTGTGTGTGTGTGTGTGTGTGTGTGTGTGTGTGTGTGTGTGTCTTTTTGTGTTTTATGACCCAACCTTAGCAGAAGCAGAGAAACCAGTCAGGGGACCATTGCGATAATCCAGAAAAGAGTAACAGTAGTGTGGACCTGGGTGGTCCATATTCTATTATATGAATATGTATTCATATAAATACATATTCTATTTATATGAATAACCAGAATAATAAAATCCATAGAAACAGAAAGCAGATTAGTGGTTACCAGGGGTTAGGTGGAGGAGAGAATGTTGAGTGACCTTTTTATGGATACAGGATCTCCTCTTGGAGTGATAACATTGTTTTCAAACTAGATAGAGGTGGGTGGCTGGACAACATTGTGGATGTACTAAATGCCGTATAATTGTTCACTTTGAAATGATTTCTTTTGTGTTATGTGAATTTCACCTTAATTTGAAAGAAAAAAAGGGAACAAGAAAGGAAGAGGAGAAGGGACCAGTGAAGCAGGCTCAGGAGAAACATAGGAGCAGAACGAAAACCAAGATGGTTTTCCTGTGCGTATCCTGACAGTCAAGAATAGGAAATGTTTCTTCTTTTTCTTTCTTCCCTGTTTGTTTGTTTGTTTTAGACAGTCTTGCTCTGTCACTCAGGCTGGAGTGCAATGGCGTGATCCCAGCTCAATGCAGTCTTGTCCTCTCAGGCTCAAGCAATTCTCATACCTCAGCCTCTCAAGTAGCTGGGATTATAGGCACATGCCACCACGTCTGGCTAATTTTTGTGTATTTAGTAGAGACAGGGTTTCACCATGTTGGCCAGACTGGTCTCAAACTCCTGGCCTCAAGTGATCCTCCTGCATCAGCCTCCCAAAGTGCTGGGATTACAGGTGTGAGCCACCACGCCCAGCCTAGAAAGTGTTTCAGGGACATTGATGAGCTTTGTAAAATGCTGCCCATGAGCCACACCTGATGTGGACTGAGAACAAATGTTAGATGAAGTAATGTTGAAGTAACTAGTGATCCTTCATTAAAACAGCTTTGGTGGCTGCAATGGCCTGAAAAGAGGAGAGGTTCACAAGACTGGGAGGCAGGAAAGTGGAAAGAGGAAATAGAAGCAACACTTGGAAGGAGTCTCCTTGTAAAAGGAAGTTGAGAAATGTGTCACTATCTGGAGAAAAATTGGGAGATAGGAGAAATAACTGCATGTTTTGAAGCTGATTTTAAAGTTTTGACTTATTCCCTCCCTACCCCATAATTACTCAAAAGTTGCTTGCAGGGTTTACTATTGGAGAGTGAATACACTTGCAAATCAATCAATCACCCTAGCCTACAGTTATTATTAAGGAAGCAACACATTCAGTGAGCACAATTATAGAAGTGCAAGATGACTAAGTGACATTTGTGTACTTAAAGGGTACACAGCACACATATGTACACATAACTCTATTTATGGGCCCTGACTAAAATGGGTGGAAACACAGTATTTTAATTGTGTATCATGATGAGTTTTTTGGCATTGTACCAGATTTGGACAGATTTGTTGATACTAGAAAATACTGCTGCCTGCAAATAATAACTGACAATAGATTAATATTTGTGCTGCAGAATGAAGTTGTAGACAGTGCTTTTACTATGATTTTATTGGCCTGTTTAAGGACCCACCAAGGAAGAGCATCGCAATGAGCTAATACAGGAAGCCAGCTCGCACTGATGCACAAGCCTGATTACAGCATGGTCCTAAAATTAGGGAGTGGAGGACTGGAAAGAAAATGAAATTAGCTGAAAAACAGAGCTGATTTGTTTTGTGTTTGGGAGATTTTCATGTAAATGAGTTTTATAGTGAGATAAATAAATTGAAGTAGCGTAAAATGCATGGGAAAAGAAAAATTGGCTTCAGGGAGTCCAGATCATTTTTCACAAGTTTTGTTGTAAATGACAGGAAATAAAGGATGGACTAACTTGAGAGGGACAGGAATAAATATGTTTTTATTTTAAGATAGAAGACTTAGTAGGATATTTGTAAAGGTGAGATTTAAAAGTTTAATCTATTCTTATTTCCGCTCATAATTTTTCAAAAATTACTATTAATTGATGGCTGCACTAACAAGTCAATATCCATTATCCTCACTTAATAGCACCATGTTGGGGAAACAACCTTCACCTTTTCATTTCCCCTTCATATGAAAGGTTAAAATAATTGGCATTTATTTCCCAAAAGAGTAAATAAGAACATAGCTTTAAAATCTGCATTTCACAAATTTGTAAGCTTTTTCATAATTCCTCAAATAAGAAGGGGCATACTGCTGTGTTCATTGGCTGGGACGATGGTTGAGAGAAGGGACAACCAGTATGGTGGTGCCCGATGGATTCACTGGATGACCAATTAGTTTCAGAGGTTTCTATAACAGCAAATTGCATGGACGTGTTGATGAGTATGTAGGCCCAGCATGTCAGGGATGTCCTGAATCTGCTCCCATCTCTCTAAGAGGAAACACACAAAGAGTGGGATGCATGGGGAGGCGACCCGCCAAACATCTGTGTTTAATTTTTCAACAGCAATGGCCACCCAGGGGGCAGCGACTTCTTCCCAGAGAAACTCGATTACACCAGCATGAGGTGCCTTCACTTCATGGAGGAAAAATTATACCTTTGGTCAAGCAGAAAAATCTGCTTTGGAAAGAGTTTCCTAAAGTGTTGTCCCTGCTTCGGTTTAAAAAGGAACTTTGGAAAGATTTTTAAGAAAAAATGTTCTGAGCCCAGTAGTTTCCTCTCTCCTGTCACGGGGAGTTTTGAAAGAGGTAGGGGAGGTGAGTGGAGGTGTGGGGGTTCACACTGGGGCAAGTCAGTCAGTCAGGAGCTGATGGGTCATGTGTTTTGTGCCCAGTCTGCCAAAGTCATTAAGGCCAGAGTGTATGAATTGGGTATGTTCTTGGAAGAATTTGCAACTATCTTCCTTTAGTTCTTCTCTTGGTCAGCCAGAGAGCTTTTTGAAGCTGGCTTCCAGGTGCTACTATGTGCTGGCAACATCCTTGAACATTCCAAGAGAAGTCTTGATGTATTTTGTGGGCTCTTGTTTTTGTGTTTTTAGAGACAAGGTCTTGCTCTACCACTCAGGCTAGAGTGCAGTGGCGTGATCATAGCTCGCTGCAGCCTCCAACCCCTGGGTTTAAGTGATCTTCCCACCTCAGCCTCTCAAGTAACCAGGACTACAGATATGCACCACCACATCTGGCTAATTTTTTTTGTTTTTTGTAGAGATGGGGTCTCTATATTGCCCAGGCTGGCCTTGAACTCCTGGGCTGGAGCAGTCCTCCCGCCCCTGCCTCCCAAAGTGTTGGGATTACAGGCGCCTGGACCCTGAAGGATTTTGATAGAGAACAAAGTCATGTTCATGGTGCCTCCAGGTGGCATTTGCCAACCCTGTAAGCTTGTCCTGCCTCTGCTTCATTTCACTCTTCATATCAAGTTGCATTCCCTTTCAATTGGTATCAGCTATCTCCAACTTTTTCCCGTTTGCATAATAACCTATTCTTTACCAATCTTTGCTCACTTACTCATTTTAAGATTAATTTTTGTTAGGTTCAATGCTCAGTCTAAATTTTCTTTCCATAATATTGAACGAATTTTTTAATGGAATGTTTCCTGTTCTTATAGCATTCTCTCTTGTTAGACCTTGAGCACCCAAAAGGCAGGGCCCATGTCTTATTATTCCATTTGTATCTTAGTCAAATGACAGCCTGCCCACTGCCCTGCCCACACCATTGGCTTAAGGATAGAATTCAAGGGACTTGTCTGTTTTATCCTCAAGTCTATTACCATCCCTGCCATATAGTAGCATTCCATGAATATATGTTGAATGAATGAATGAACAAGTGAATGAATGAATGGAATGAACTGGCAAAATCAGTCATGATCTCATGCATGCTCTGCATACCTGCCTGGTAGAATTAAACTGTGTACTCTGGCTCCAGGCTGCCTGGGTTTGCATCCTAGCTTTATACCTTACTGGGCACTCTGACCTCTCTCTGCCTTCATTTCCTCATCTCTAAATAGTAGTACCTATATCCCAGGAGTTGTGAGGATTAACAAGCAGTTATTAAGCAGGAAGAACTATGAGTGGCAAGTAGTAAGACTATATATGGATTAGCCATTTTATATCTCTTCATTCTGTGTCCCACAGTCTGTGCTCAGATCACATCTACTTTCACAGATGATGCTTTGGGGATGCCCTCCCACCTCCTGGGATGCAGTTGTCCCTGTTTACTCATCATGGCCCACAGCCTCCAAAAAAATGTATTCCTTGGCCTCCACAGTCTGTGCAAGCTTCTTCAATCATGAGTTTGGGCAGCACCACATACCATACCTCTATTGGAATGCCTGTATTATTTTTTAACTGGCTGTTGTCTGTTCGTCCCACAAAAATGTGAGCTCCTGTAGGGCGGGGACACTCTTTCATCTGTAGATCCTCAGTGGGGGGTGTGCACAAAAAAGTGGACCTCCCAAAATGTTGGACATTGAGGAGTTCCTGGACCACAGAGACATTTTGGGGTAAGAATATATATCCCCATGTTTGACTACGTTTTTGAGGCATTAAATGGATAAAACACTAAAGCAGTTTTTCTCTAGGAGTAACTAGAAGATTCGAAGAATTGAAAGCTGAAAGATAATATGTGAATTACTAGGATGCAAAAGAATGTGAAAGCTAGCCAGGAACTTATCAAATTCCAAATGCAGTAAATTAAATAAAACCAGAGGCTACTGAAAGAGATGGTTTTGAAACTGATATGGTTTGGTCGGCGGAAGGAGATGGCAGCTTAGGCTGCACTGTGCTGGTAAACTTTTAGTAAGCTTTTCAATCTTCAGAAGTCCTCCCAGACTCAGGACGATGTAATTATGTATGGTGCATTATCAGAATCCCCATTCTCAGACCAGAAAAGAATCATTAAATATGTCCATCATGGGGACAAGGAAAATATATCTTGTACTCTAGGGTCAGGTTCCCAACATAAGTTTGGAAGACAGAACATCTGAACTTGTTTTCTTAATGCCGTTAGCCAGATTTCAAAGTCTTTGGTTCATTTCTCACCAGAGTGTTTCATTTTGGTTTTGGTCATATAGAGTACTATGTTTGGTGATTATTTTTTCAGTAATTAAGATGGATAAAGTTAAAGTTGTTTATTAGAAGAGAGTCAATATCACAGATTTTGTTAAAGTTGTTTATTAGAATAGAGTCAATATCACGGATCAGTTATGACTGAGGACTCTGGAGTTGGATGCCTGCGGTTTGAATTCCAGCTCTACCGCTTGAGGACCTTGGGCAAGGGGTTCAAACTCTCCAAGCTTTAGCATTTTCATCTACAAAATGGGGATCATGACAATCACTATCTCAGAGGGTTAGTGCAAGGTTCACAGACAATAATGTTATCCCAGACGTCAGGAAAAGTAATGGGCCCTTACCTTCATGGATGCACACTAGGCACCAAGGGGCCTGCCGGCCTACCATAGCCTCACCATGCTTCAAAGGCAAATCTAATGCTCAAAGACATATGCATCTTTACTCTGTTAAAATATGATGTGGCCAAGAAAGGGGCAACACCTTGCCAGAGTGGTTTAGCCTGTTATTTCCCTTTATCAACAGCAGGGAGACTGACCTCAGCTGAAAGGTCCATAGATCTGGAATGCATAAAGTGGAATGCTATGATTCTCCACCTTGGCTTCCCAGTAGGAACAAACACCAGTGTCTAAGCCCCACCTTAGACCAATTAAATCAGAATTGCTTGCATAGGGTACACCTGGGCTTCAGGGTATTTTCAAAGGTCTCCAAGTGCTTAGAATGTGCAACAAAGACTGAGGGAAGTTGTAATAACTGCTTGATGTGGTGGAAAGAACATAGACATACTTTGGTTCAAAACTAGGTCTGTTGGAAGTTCTCCAGAAAGTTAAACATAGAGTTACCATATGACCCAGCAATTAAACTCCTAAGGTATATAGCCAAGGGAAAGGATAACATATGTCAGTACAAAAACTTGTACATGAATGTTCATAACAGCATTATTCATAAAAGCCAAAATGGTGGAAACACCCCAAATGTTTGTCAATTGATAAATGGATAATTAAAAGTGGTATATCCATACAATGGAATATTATTAAGCCATAAACAGGAATGAAGTAGGGATTCATGCTACAACACAGATGACCCTTGAAAATATTTATGTTAAGTGAAAGAAGCCAGATAACAAAAAACATGTATGACTCTATTTATATGAAATGTCTAAAATAAGCAAGTCCATGGAAACAGAAGGTAAGCAAGTGGTTGCCAGGGGCCAAGGAAAGGGAAGAATGAAGAGTGACTGCTAAAGGGTATGGGATTTCTTTTAGGGGTGATATAAATGTTCTGAAATTCGATAGGGGTGATGGTTTTGCATGTTATGAATATACTAAAAACCACTGAACTGCATACTTTGAAAGGGTGAATTCTCTAATATCTGAATTGTATCTTTAAGAAAAGACTAGCTCTAGTCCTTACTTTTTCTGTGACATGGGCACATGAATTATTGAAACTGGTTCAACGCCAAATGTCTCTCTTCTGAAAATGGAAGAGGTGCTCCCAGCAGGGATGCTGGAAGGGTGAAAGTTGATGATGTTTGTGAAGCCCCTGCATATGGTCTGCCCTCTGTACATGGGAATGTGCTGCCCCCTTCAGTTGCTCCCCAAATCCCAGAGAGAGGCCCCCATGAGGACCCTAAGGGACTGGTAACTGGGAGAATAAGGAGCACCAAGGAGAAGTGGTAGGAACTGCCCAGTTATGCTTACCTGATTGGACTCTTTTCATGAGCTGGTTCTGGTCTCAAGAAAGCCATGTCAGATGTTATGAACCAAATGTTTGTGTCCTCCACCCCAGGTTCTCATGTTGAAGCCCTACAACCCAACAGGATGGTATTTGAGATGGCGTCCTTGGGAAACAATTAGATTTAGGTGAGGTCATGAGAGTAGGGCCCTAATTATGAAATTAGTGATGTTATAAGAAAGGACCGCAGAGAGACACCAGGAACCCTACTGGCCAGTGCCTTGATGTTGAACTCCCCAACCTCTAGAGCTGTGAGAAATAAACTTATGTTGTTTAAGCCACTTAGTCCATGGTATTTTGTTATGGCAGCCTGCACAGACTAAGACACTGGAGTAAAATTGAGAATAGCTCTTTAGAGAGATGATGTGTTAATCAGAGGTCAAGTATATGAAAATTTCTGCAGCAATAGCATGGCTATAGTGGTGTGTTTTTCTTTTTAGTTGTAATATCGCTTTTATTTTTAGCCATGTTGTTGCCAAGCCCTATAGAGGACAAATATTTAAAACTATTGATCTTTTCCTAAGTTGGGAAAATTCACAATTGAAATTTGCATGGTGTAATTATTTTCCTTATTCTGAAGAAGCAGTTAAATTAGGCTCACAGCACTGAGATTAAAGTTTAGATTGGCTAAGGGGATTGAGTTCTGATTGGATAAAAGTGAAAACGGCAGTCTCATTTTAGTCATCATTATTTCTCTAATCAATCCTGGAGAATTCCCAAGCTTTATCTCACAGTATTTCTAGTCTTCAAGACTTGGAATGAGATATTGGAATTCTTGGAAATTTCACAAATTATTCTAAGTCATATGTTATTCTTTAAATACTTCCACCATTCTTCATATCTTATTATTATGGACATTAAAATGATGTAATAAATAAGGAATTTTCAGTTTACTATTTTTTTTTTACCAAGAATTATGTTTTATAACAAATATACAAACACTGAAAAATGCTGACAAATATTATTGGGTAATACGAATAACCTCACATTAAGATCTCCTAATAAAATTAACATCACTTCCCAGAGTCATATGTGGAAACTGCCAGTTAAAGGACTTATTTTGCTTCAAAAACTTGTTATTGTTTTTGGAAGAGCAATGATATGATTTGTATGAAGTATGCTATGCATATAAACTTATTAATATTTACTTTATCTGCAACAAACACACACATATAACATGGCAACAGCTGCAAGAAAGGCTGACTGATTAGCTCATGACCACTGTTCTGTACTCCTGTCATGGTTCTGGAAATTCCAACCTTGATCTTTGACTCCATGTCAGAGTTTCCTGCTCTTTTGACTTTTTGTCAGTGGCTTCCATCAAACCAGTTATGTCTTTATGTTGATTGCTCAGTTTTAACTTTTCAAGGAGAATTATAACGTTTTTTCTCATTCCCTCAATGTTTCAATGAATTTTTCTTGGAATTTGGGTTTTAGAAGTCCATATAAATTTCTGGAGAAATGCCAGGAAGGAATTCACACTTGAAAACACTACTCATGATAAGGCCCGACGTGGCTGGCTGTTGATTCCAGCCGGATAAAACAGGCTAGGAGAGACTGGGACCTGAAGGTAAAACAGCATGTTTGTAGAGTGAGACTAGCACCTTGGGGTACAGACCCAGCTTCGGGTGCTGGAAGAAAGTCCAAACTGACAAGTTGTGAAGGTCATGAGCATGCACCTGGCACACCTGTGACTACAGGGGATGTAATTGACTGAAACTCCATCTAGTGCACTCTGAAATCTATCAGTGGGTATGTGCCAAGGCCCCTTTCCCACAGGCTGTTCTCTACCAATGGCTAAATGTGATTGGGGCTGAGGGGGTTCTAAGGCAGGTCCTTTCCTGAGAGACACAGTACCTTTTTGATGGGTGACTTTGGCTAAGATGCCCTTGGTGGCTTTCCCAAACCTTCCTAAGCCAGAAGGACAGTCTAGGAGCTTCCATCTTTTCCTCCTCTCTCCTTCACTTGAAGTCAATTTGCATCACAAACTGAATGCTCTCCTGGCCTACTCCATTTCCCTCCTAGTTCCTTTCATGTAGGCATGTCCCCTAATGAAATACTTGCACACTTCATCTTGTCTTGGCATCCGCTTCTTGGAGAATATGAACTAATACACAGATAGATCACGGTATCCAGCCACTGTGGCTACAGAAAACAGGGGCTAGAATATCCCAGTGGAGTGTCTAACAACTGGAAGGAGCATGTTGACAAGCAATCCCAGGAGCAGGCAGGCAAAAGATTTCAGGAAGATTCTTCCCTGAGCTGGTGGGGAGCAAGAAAATACAGCCCTCCACCATTGTAGGAAAACTAGAAGGGATGAAGACGGTACAGCCCTAAGGAGGCTGAGCTGATTCTGATTTACTGAGTTTCAGACTGAACTCAAGGGATGAGCCAGTATGCTACAAATTGAAGTGGCTGTCCTGGGAACAAAGAAGAACTCCAGTTATATGACCCAGGGGCAAGATCAGAGCCAAAATGGCAGCCAGGACGGCATGAGAGGATATTCTGGGTATTAAACCAGAATTCCTTAAATCCCCCCAACAAAGATAAAGGTTGGGTCTAGAAACTAGCACAAGGTTGAACCTTCAGTCATGAAGAAAGACTTTTTGTAGAAAGTACAACGGCTCAGCTGCGGAAGAAAATGGAGCTATTGAGGGCCCTGCAGCGTGGGGCAAACATTCATATGGCCTGGAAAACAGGGCCACTGATATGGTTGGCCTTTATGCCCCCACCCAAATCTCATCTCGAACTGTAATCCCCACATGTTGAGGGAGGGACCTGGTGGGAGGTGATTGGATCATGGGGGCAGTTTCCCCCGTCCTGTTTTCGTGATAGTGAATGAGTTCTCATGTGATCTGATGGTTTAAAGGTGTACTACTTCCTCTCTCTTTCTCCTGCCACCATGTAAAACATGCCTTGCTTCCCCTTCCATCATGATTGTAAGTTTTCTGAGGCCTCCCAGCCATGTGAACTATGAGTCAATTGAACCTACTTTTCTTTATAAATGACCCAGTCTCAGGTGCTTCTTAAAGCAGTGTGAAAACAGCCACCACTGAAGTCACCCTGGCACAGTCACTTTACTTTAATCTCAAGCTAGTTTCTAGACCCAACCTTTATCTTTGTTGGGGGGATTTAAGGAATTCTGGTTTAATACCCAGAATATCCTCTCATGACGTCCTGGCTGCCATTTTGGCTCTGATCTTGCCCCTGGGTCATATAACTGAAGTTCTTCTTTGTTCCCAGGACAGCCACCTCAATTTGTAGCATACTGGCTCATCTCTTGAGTTCAATCTGAATCTCAGTAAATCAGAATCAGCTCAGCCTCCTTAGGGCTGTACCGTCTTCATCCCTTCTAGTTTTCCTACAATGGTGGAGGGCTGTATTTTCTTGCTCCCCACCAGCTCAGGGAAGAACCTTCCTGAAATCTCTTGTCTGCCTGCTCCTGGGATTGCTTGTCAACATGCTCCTTCCAGTTGTTAGACACTCCACTGGGATATTCTAGCCCCTGTTTTCTGTAGCCACAGTCACTGAATACTGTGATCAACCTGACTATTCCTAGGAGCTGGGCTGGCCTATGAGAACATAGACCTGTGGACAAGAGAGATGCCAAAAGACTGAAAATGATGAGTGGTCTGAACTGCATTTTACAATTGGAAGTATGCTGTTTTAAAATTATCTAGGTGACAGTCTGGCCTTAACATATTTTGGCTGATGGATATAGAGAAATATTTATAGAACTATTCATTCTTTTCAAAAAATTCACTGGACAGCTATGCGCAAAGCAAATATAGAAAGATGCTCAATTATAAAGATACTTATATCAATGTTGTAACATATCAATTATTTGTACCTGAAAAGTATATTTGTTTTTTTGAAAGCCTCAAGAAACCATGAAAAACTAAGTGTTGAAATAGCCCAATGTAATCCAAGATCATCAGAATTTAAAGCATTGAGACTATACAGTAAGTGTAAAGCTCTTAAATGGGCAAGTTTATTCATTTCTTTGAGTATTCCTGTAAGTGAAACCAAAGATTTTCACATATTTCTCCCAAGAAATATAGGGTATTGGCAGCATTAAATCTGAATTTGTTCTCCAAAGAAATCTGGAGCCCAATATTTCTATAACTTATGCCACTGTCGTCATGGATGACCAAATTTGGCATAGCTATTCTGGAACCAGAGCTTGTAAGAAATTAAAGCGGTGCAAAAGCCAGGAGAAAATTGGAAGTAAAATCTCCTAAATGCAAGCTGAAAATATCGACCGAATTATGAAAGCCCACATTTTTTAGGTCACTCATCCTCACTGCTGCTGGCAACACTGTCACTAATAAGAGAAAGGAGTAGTGTAATTGAAAGGTCAATGAGCATTTTTGCAATCAGACTTCTTAAAAATTTTTAAGCTGAGTGAAATAACTTGAGAACTTTCCCCACTGTCATTGCAAACTTATCAGTGGAGATGCAAAGATATTTTGTGAGCTTTGAGAAAAGTCACTCCCCTGGTGTCAAGGCAAAGGTTAATCCTGTCAATGGGTTACTGGCTGGTAGTCTCTATGGTCTTCACCATATGAGGTAAAAAAAAAAAAAAAAACAAAAAACAAACAAACAAAAAAACAGAAAACTGCATGCCATCTTCATGTTCTGGCTTCAACATAAAGCTGCCCTTAGAACTGCAGATATATGTGGGTTATGGTGAACACCTTCAGTGTCTCAATGATATTACCAAATGTTATGCCCAAACCAATGGCCTAATGTTGCATTCTGGAAGACAAGCCTGATTTACTGCCGTGTCTGAAACTTTTATTGGAACAGGATACTGTGTTTTCTTCCAATGACTGCACAAGAACTATATGCTCTCTCAGAGGTGTCTTAGCCCAAGATACCTATAAAGCTACTTTCAAGTGTTTATAAGATTGGAATCAAAACATGAGATCATGAATCTTTGGCTGCAAATATCATTATTTGTTTAAATGTCCTTTTCTGTCATATTACAATATCAGGATGTGTTCACTAACAACACAATTGAAATCAGAAAAACCAGGCTCAAAATATTCCCAGCTTATATGTCTATGTTGGTTTCACTTAATTGAAAGGTTGGAAAAAGGAAAAAAGAATCCCAAGTCCTTATCTTATGCTGGTTTATCTTGTTAGATGATGGTTTAATTATTTTCTATCACTATTTATTGGACACCTGCCACATGCAAAGATAGCATAAAGGACATTGGAAACTAAGACATACTCTGTTCTTAATGAGCTCCCACAGTTGAGTGGGGAGTAAAGTACCCCATTTACTTTGGAGCAAAACATAAGATTACATACAAGTGTCACCAAGCAGGTGCAAAGTACAGTTGTCCATGTGACTGCCTAGAGATAACATCTTCTCCAAGCATGACCCATGGCTTGGCTCTGCCATGAGCACTAATACAGCAAGCACATTTGGCTCCAATAAAACTGGCATCAGGAAGTAGCTGATGACTCAGCACATCACACATCATTTAGTTCTTTTCATGCATAACAGTCTTTCTGGAATGTTCCCTCCTCAGCATCCCCTTCCCCCTCTCCATTCCAGTCGTATTACGCATTTGGCTTATCTAATTCCTGTTTATTTCTAATATTTCAAAACAATGTCAATTGCTTTAGGAATCTCCCCTTACCCATTCCCAAAGGGGCTCCCTTCTCTGTGCTCCATGTCACCCTATAATTCTTATATTGTAGTACCTAACGTGCTTTCATCATGAATGCTTCCTTAATTCTTTGACCCTCCCAATGTCATATTAACTCCATGAGGACAGAGACTTCATTACTTTAGCTCACCAGGATCTAGCACAGAGCCTGACATATGATCAGCACCCAATAAACACTTAATTACATGAACAAATAACCTATGATAATTATATAGAAATCTTACTCTTATGTCTGTCATGAGCAGTTGAGCAGGTTGTACACTGTACAACTCCAGGGAACACTATTCACATCAAAGACTTTATGAATGACTTTTCCTGTAGTTGTGCAATGTACAACCAGTATGGTCTTATATGATGGTCTTGCCTCTTATCTGCTATGTATTGCACCCCAATTTTCCTTTGATGATTTATTTGAAAGACAGACTTTTGGTGTGTAATAAAAGCCAGAAATTGCATTTTAGCCTGCATGTCCAATGAAACTCAATTAAAAATTCCTTAGAAAACTGCTTATGACTTACAAATCTAACATTTGCATGGCCATTCACAAGGATTAAAGTCTTGAAATATGGTATAGCAGGAAATTGTTTGTCATTAGAGAAGGCATTCTGGTGGTGGTGAAGAAATATGTTAAAATGAAGGAAATTAGGGCAATTTTGAGTGAGCCAATATTCTTGTTCTTTATCTGCTATATCCAGTTAAGAAACAGCAAACCCCTTCATCTCCAATCTTGAAGGAGGAGGAGGAGAGGAAAAATAAAAGGAGGGAGGAAGGAAGTATTTGCAATATCCTAGGATAGATGGACAAGAAAGAAACCAAGGATGAGGATGAAAAAGTTAAAATTTAAATACTTATGTGCTTTTTAGGCTACAGTGTGATTGAAGTCAACCACAAACTTAATATTGATTTTTCTGGTTTTGCTCAGCCACAGGAGGGGTGTCCATCACACTGGCCCAAGTCAATCAGCCATTGATGTGAAAGTCATTACTGCCAAGGAATGGGCTAGGAGATATCTATGGGCAATGTGTGGTCAGAAAGTTGCTCATTTGTCACCTGATAAATGCAGCATCTGTGTACATAATTTTACCAGCTACTCTCAGCTTTATGTATTGTATCCCAAGGAATGCTTCCCTGTATTCCAAATGTGTTCTATTTATCTATAAAGAGTGTGCTCTTCCCTTAAGGATTGCTGATCTACCTATATTAATTAATAACTTGATAAGTATCATAGGTTACTCGTCTGTCCCCAAAGGATTGTCTATATTGTCTTCTGGTTTGGCTTAAGTCCCTTGAGTAATTCTGGTGACTTCAGGACTTGGTTTCCCTTTTATTCCGTTTAGATCTCACTAATTCCTGAGTTCATTTTATTACTTAAGAATTTAAATTGTTCTTTTGACATTTAAAGATTCAAACATGAATCGTAATTAGCCATTTTGACCATAGTCACTAGTTAAGTTGCTGAAGTGGTTTGATCAACGGCACACAAATATCTGTGCCAAAGCCAGTTTGTAAATCCTTTTTCTCTTGACCTCCACACCAATGCCCATTCCCTTGTACTGCCCCACCTCCTTAAACTCACCAGCCATCTTACAGATATCTGCATCCATAAGAAGGTACATGCTTGATGCTGGAAGCTTCTCTCAGAGCCAAAAAATACACCTGTCTGGGGATGATGCTGAAACATCTGTATTTTTAACAAGGCAATTATATGCACAGCAAGACTAAAGACCCACACCTTATTTTATACCCCTCCCAATGTACCTATTTTTCTTATCTTGTGTTATAATTATGTCCTAGTCTTACATGCTCTGTCAAATATGTCCCTGGAAAACAGGGACTATATTCTATGTATCTTTACTCTTCGGGTGGTGCTCAGGGTAGTGTCTTGCCCAGAGCAGGCATCCAAATTAACATTTGATGTGTTGAATTGTGTTGAATATATGCTTGAGAGATGAGTAGATAAACAAACTAGACCATGTTTGCACTGAATTTCAGGAAAAATTCTAATTCATCAGCAAAGCAAAATTACTTGCATCCCTGGACATTAACCTTTTAGTTTTCCATATTCTGTGGATTTAGATACCCCTGGAAGGACAGGGAAAAGTACAAGTTTGATCTTAAAGTAAATTCTATAGGAGCACTGTCCAATCCAACTGTCTATGATGATGGGAGTGTTCTAATCTGTGCTGTTCAATATGGTAACGACGTGTGGCTATAGAACAATTGAAATGTGTCTTGTGTAATGGAGAAACTGAATTTTTAATTTTATGTAATTTTAATTGATTTTAATATAAGTAGCCTCATATGACTAGCAGTTTCCTTCTTGGACAGAGCAATTCTAAAGGACAAGTAGACAGCCATTACTACCTAAGATGGCTGGCATTTTTATTCTTCTCTTTTTTTTCCTTCTCTACGTAGTGTCTGGCATTTTTCATTTGTTTATTATTTGTTTTTTGTTAACCCTAATTGACAAATCTTCACTCTCTTTTTCTTTCTTTGTGCTCTTCTTGGTTTTTTGTTTTTGCTGTTGTCGTTTCACTACATTTAAAAATGTATTTTCCTTCCTATGTCTTAGGTCTTTCCCATTGGTCCTATTGGTGATCCTCATGGATAAAATAGAATCTAACCCAGGATACAAGACTTCCTGTCTCCCTGAACTTGAAAGGGATTTAATAATATACAACTTCCTCAGGTGAAGGAATCAGTAAATACCCACTGAAGGTTGTGGATGATTTCTATATGGCTCTTCACTGTCCTTATCCAACAGGAGGCTTTGAACTTAAGTCCCATATGGAATGGTCATACATTTTAAATGTCACTTCCTCTCCCCTTGGCCAAACCTGAGGCTTAACACCTTTGCTAATTCAACTCTCCCACAAAGTAAATTGTCATGCCAAGATAGGTACAGAGATCAGCCCATCTGATTAAAAATCCAGCCATGAAGTTTAATATGTCAGACTGTTAAAATGCAGAACTAAATGAAGCAAGTAATCCAGTGATTTCCTAGCCAGGCATGCCAGATGCACACACCTGGAGACCGTTTGTAGATATTGACAGTAGTGCTCATTTGTAATCCTTTCCAGCTGAGTCCTCTCGTAATGGACTGTGTTGGACAGTCTTTAGTTTGGATGGTTAACTTGAATGACATCAAGGAGAAGGAGAACATACAGATCTCAACTTTCAGGGATGTTTAATAGACACACCATCTCCTTTAAAATATGACTTAAGCTCTTTGCAGGGAGGGGCATTTCAAATATTGGGGCAGTGGTTCTCAAACTTGAGCATGCCCCAAAGGGCTTATTAAACACAGATGCTGGGCCCTCTCCCAGAGTTTCTGAGTTTTGAGTGAGGTAGGGTGGGTTTTCCTGCTGATAATTTGCATTTCTAACAAGCTGCTGATCCAGAGACAACACTTTGAGAAACACTCTCTTATGAGATATATACTCACTATATATAGCCAATATAAATCCTGAATTTTCCAGGATAGTTCCTATATCTTTTCATTTTATTATTTATAGTAAAGCTTATTTTTTAAAATCTGTGGCTTGATTTATGTACATTTATCAGACGTTTTATGTAAATACACAAATTAATTCATTTGACAGTAATTTCCCACTGTATGCCAGACACTGTACTAATTTCTGGGGATGCAGGCAAGAGCCAGACAGACCATCTCTTACAGAGATTGTGATAGTGGGTATGGGCAAGGAGTACACCACAAAGTGAACAAGTAAATATAGTAGCGATAAGGTGCTAGGAGAGATGGAGCACAGGGAGTGCCTTGAACTTGGGTGCTTGAAGGTCTTCCTGAAGAAGGCGAAATTTGAGATCTAGTGAATAGTAAGTTAGGTGAGCATAAGAGAAAACAGAGGAGGTGGGAGAGTGGAGAGAGAACAACAATGTGGAGGATAGGGGAGGAACTACATGTTGGTGCTCTGTCAGAAGTGAAGGGTTCTCCCTGTGGCTGAAGCATAGAATTTGAAGAAGAGAGTGTTACATGACTAGGAGGGATAAGCAGGCTCAGGACCACACTGAGCCTTATGAGCAGTGGTAAGGAATTTGGATTCATTCTCATAGCCTCAAGCCAAGCTTTCTGCCTGCCATATCCTTCATCACCTTTTTCATTTTGGAAAATATGGTCTACCCTGGAAAATAAGAAAAGATACATGTAGGTAAAATAAGCACAGCCAATGCCACAATCAAAATGTAACTTTATTTCTTATCTGCTACATTCCTGATAAAACTTTTATTTGGAAGGGTTGAGTGTACCCTACCCCAAGATGAAAAAATTTCTGTTCTTTCTTAGGTAACATGTAGTTTTTATGGTTATAGACAGTTGCAAATAGTCTCAGCTCTCAGATCATTGTCCAATCCAAGATACAGATGAAAACAGAAAGCTTGATTTAAAGGCAGCACTTTATCCTTTTCCCGGACTTGAATCCTCCAGTGAAGAAATGGGCATGAACTTGGGTTTCTCCTCTTCCCCAACCCCCTGGCATGTTGGGCAGACCACTCAAGAGTTTGGGCATAAGGAGGAGTGGGAAACGGAAGGGAAAGGGAACGGAGTTGGTCCCTTCTGAGTTGCCGTCATTTTCTTTATGCTTGGCAGATGTATAAAGCTGGTCTTTTGTCACGTGAGCCTTTTTTGAGGGCCCCTTGGAGGATCTCTGCTTGAACTCTCTGACTTTGACCCCCCTGAACTAGGCAGGTGCTTTTCTGTTTAGTCACTTGTGTCACCTCCTTCCACCACCCTGTGTAGCAGATACTCGTGGTATCTTTCACTATGTGCTCTCTTACCTAACTGATCTTCTTGCATCTGGGATGGACATTCCATGCATACTGCCAACATGTCATATCTCAGTCTTGGCATCTTGTTGCTTTGTTGCTCAGGACTTTCTCCAAAGCAGAGGGAGACCCTTTAGGCCTTGAACAGCCACTCCCCTGAAGTATGAGGGGGATGCTGATGCCCCAAGAGTAACCAATGAGACGCAATGAGAGTCAATAGATAAATGACTTTACTTCCATTTAGTTTGATGTAACAATTCTGAGATCTAGTCTACTAGTTCCCCAGATGGCACTCATCGAGCTTGAGCCCCAGTTGCCTACACTATTTACCAACTTAATAACTCACTATTTTCACTGTTTTCTGGCTTTTTCTCCTTTCCCTGTCTCACTGTCCTCAGTCACTCACTTCTGTTTCTGGGTATGACTTTCCAAATCAACTCCAAAGTCAGATACCCTGGCAATCCAGATTATCTCTCGTTTCTTGTTACTGGGGTCCTTCTACCCTATAAAAAAGCCAATTAGCTAGAACCTCAAACCATGCTCCACTTACTATTTCTCCTGTGCTGCCCACATCTTGGCTAAAGAAATTACTAAGACACCACTTGACCTATAAAGCTCTGGGAGTGTGGAAGATCCCAGTCAACCGATCTTGCTCTGCCTCCATAACCCAGCCTTAGTTTTCATATCAGGCAGTTATTTCTTCCCAGTCCTTGTAATAAGGCTAGAAGTCTTATTCCATGCATAGATTGAACTAGAGAGACTTGGGACTAGGGGTGATGCCTGACACATGTTAAGGTGAAGGTAAGGGTGAAGTGCAAGTATACATACAAAATGATGGGAACCCCACTCTCCACTCCCACCCAATCTCCTGTCCCTGTATTGTTCTCAGAAAATCAGGGCCAAGTGGAGAATTCATGACTCATAATTGGAGCTCATCCAGTGAAGAAGCCAGTGGCCCATGCAACTGTTTTACAGGAAGCTCACTAGTTGCTCCCTGACCCACATGGAGCTTTCAGTCAGACTTCTAGTACTTCAATCTAAAGAAGTATGGCAGCCCTGTATCATTAAGACATTGTGAAATAGCTTCCCATACACATACAAAAAGGAAATAAGTGATATAAAAATCAGGAAATAATTTAAAGCTATAATTGTTATCCTCAGAGATAAGAAGAATATTGAGTTAATTGAACATGAACTATATACTATAAAATATACTATAAAAGAAGAATCAAAGAAAATATTCTTGGAAATTAAAAAAAAATATGATAGCTCTCTCCCTCTCCATCTCCCCTCCAAAGTTTTTTCATAAGATAGTTGAAAGAAGTTGTCAAATCAAACTCACTGAAAGTGGGGAAAAAAGACCAAAGAGATGGATAGGATGTGAGAAAATGTAAGAAATTAGAAGATTAATCTAAGAAGTCAAATATCTCACTGATCAACATTGCAGAAATTTGGGAACAGAGAAAGCAGTTGGTAGGATATTTCTTTTTTTATTTTATTTTATTTTATTTTATTTTTTTAATTATACTTTAGGTTTTAGGGTACATGTGCACAA